>NC_051307.1:148116484-148419514 GCF_015220235.1 Choloepus didactylus | reverse complement strand
TTTGGATCAATTCCACTTGCAGGCTACTATTGACAATGCTGCTATAATCATTTGTGCACAATTTTTATGTGGACATATGTTTACATTTCAATTGGGTATATATTTAAGAGCAGAATTGCTGAATTACATAGTAATCCTATGTTGAACCATATGAGGAATTGCCAAAATATTTTCCAAAGTAGATGCACTATTTACATTCCCAACAGCAACATGAGTGTTCTAATTTCTCTGCATACTTGTTAACACTTACTACCTGTCTGTTTAATTTTAGCAATCCTAATGTGTGTGAAAAGCTATTTCATTTTGGTTTAAATCTGCATTTTCCAAATAGTTAATGATGTTGAGTATTTTTTCATGTGTTTATTGACCATTTGCATATTTTCTTTGAAGAAATGTCTACTCAAATTCTTTGCTCAGTTTTTAATCAGTTATTTGACTTTTTTACTGTTGGGTTGAAAGGGGTCTTTATATATTCTGAATATAAGGCCCTTATTATATATAAGATTTGAAAATATATTTTCTCATTCTTCAGATTCTCTTTTCATGTTTTGATGGCATCCTTTGAAGCACAAAAGTTTTTCATTTTACTGAAGTCCAATTTATCTATTTTTTATTTTAGTTTTTGCTTATACTTTTTGTCATTATAGCTAAGAAACATTGTCTAGATCATGAAGATTTATTCCTGCATTCTTTTGAGTTTTATAGTTTTACTTACGTTTGGGTCTATGATCCATTTTAAGTTAATTTTCCTATGTAATTTAAAGAGTCCACTTCATTTTTTTGTATGTGGATGTCCAGTGTCTCAGTACCACTTGTTGAAAACACTGTTCTTTCCCCCCATTTAATTGTTTCAGCACACTTGAAAAAATCACTTGAAAAATATTTATTTCTGGACTTTCAATTCTATTCCATTGCTCTGTATGCCAGTCATATATCCATATGCCAGCACCACATTGTTTTGATTACTGCCATTTCGATGAAGTTTTGAAATTGATAAGTAGGAGTCCTCCAACTTTGTTCTTCTTTTTCAAGATTGCTTTGGCTATTCTGGATCCCTTGCATTTCCATAAAAATTTTAGGACCAGATTGCCAATTTCTTCAAAAAATTCAGCTGGTTTTTTTGATATGGATTGAAGTGAATTTGTTAATTAATTTAGGGAATATTGAAATCTTAAAAATATTAAGTCTTCCAATCCGTGGGCATGGGATATCTTTCCTTTTATTTAGGCCTTTTAAAATTTTTTGCAGTGATGGTTTGTAGCTTTCAGGTTATATGTCTTGCACTTTTTTAAACTAAATTTGTTCCTAAGTATTTTATTCTTTATGATTTTATTGTAAATAGAAGTGTTTTCTAAATTTTTATTTTGGATTCATTGCTAGTGTATAAAAATACAATTGATTTTTATATATTGTTCTTGAATCCTGCAATGTTCCTCAGTTCATTTATAAGTTCTAATAGTTTTTAGCGGATTCCTTAGGATGTTCTATAAACATGATTAGGTCACCTGAAAGAGATAGTTTTACTTCTTCCTTTCCAATCTGGATGACTTTTATTTCTTTTTCTTGTCTAGTTGCCTTAGCTAGAAACTCCAGTACAATGTTGAATGGAAGTAGTGAAAGAGGATATATGAGTCTTGTTCTTGATCTTAGAGGGAAAGTGCTCACTCTATCAAGATTTATGTTAACTGCGGGTATTCATAGATAGCCATTATCAGATTGAGAATCGCCCTTCTATTCTTAGTTTGTTGAGAGTTTTTATCACGAAAATTGTTGGATTTTACCAATGCATTTTCTGAATCTATTGAGATTAACATGAGTTTTCTCCTTTAGTTTATTGATACAGTGTATTACATTTTTTGACTATTGTATGTTGAACTAATCTTCTGTTACAATCTTTTTTTATACATTGCTGGATTTACTTTGCTAGTATTTTTTGAGGACTTCTGCATGTATTTTCGTAAAGGATATTGGTCCATAGTTTTCTTTTCTTGTGATGTCTTCGTCTTGCTTGTGTAATCACAGTTATACTAGCATCATAGAATGAGTTGGGAAGTACTCTCTCGTCTATTTTTGGAACAGTTTGTGAAGAATTTGTGTTAATTTTTCCTTAAACATTGGATAGAATTCACCAGTGAAGCTATCTGGGCCTGATCTTTTTTTTTTTTTTTTTTTTTTTTTTTGAGAAGTTTATTGATTACTAATCCACTCTTTTTATTTTTTATAGATCAGTTCAGATTTTTTACTTTTTCTTGAGTCAATTTCATTAGCTTCTGGGGTTTTTTAGAAATTTTCCCAATTCTTCTCTTTTATTTAATTTGTTGCATAAAATTGTTCATAGTATTCTCTTATAGTCCTTTTTATTTCTGTAATGTCTGTAGCAAAGTCTCCTCTTTCATTCCTGATTTTATTAACTTGGTTTTCTCTTATTTGCTTGTTCAGTCAGCTAAGGTTTTGTCAATTTGTTCATCTTTTGAAAGAACAAACTTTAGGTTTGGTCAATTTTTATTCTCTCTGTTGTTTTCCTGTTCTGTATTTCATTTGTTTTCTCTCTAATCTTTACTATTTCCTTCATTCTGCTTGCTTTGGGTTTAAAAGTCTCTTATTTTTCTGTTTTCTTAAGGTGGAAAGTTACTGTATTGATTTGAAAGCTTTACTATTTTTTAATCTGGGTGTTAACAGCTAGAAATTTCCTGTTAAGCACTGCAGTAGCTGCATCCTTTAAATTTTTATTCATTTTCATTCTTCTTGAAGTACTTTATAATTTTCCTCATGATCTGTTTTTTGGATTATTGATTAATTGGAAGAGTGTGGTTTAATTTCCATAGTGGGCTTTTAAAAGCATCAGTATATTCCTGGAAATGTAGAAGGTCACACAGATGTGCAAAGCTGTGTCTATGTCCAGGAAAGACCCAAGAAGGCCCTACTCTTACCTCTAATTGACCTTGGTTTTGGGTACAAACAGAAAGTAAAGCCTAAGGTGAGTTGTAAACTATGAAGGCATACCCCAACACGGATATAAAGCCCCTCATCCAAGGCTGGGAGATTTGTTGGTTCTAAACATTTAAGAAATCTCTACCCAAGTATTAGCTGACCACTAAGCTAAGCTAAATACATAAGTGGCTGCACATGACAAACAATATAGCGTTTAGATTATTACTCCAAGAAAGTCACTAAGCAAACAAAAAACAACAAACCCTAGGTGGTAAAGGAGATCTGATGTTCTGAGTTGGCAACCCAATTTTATTATTTAAATTTTTCAGTTTTTAACAACAAAAATTAGCATGCACAAGGAAACAAGAAAGTATGACCCACGCACTGAGCAAAAAGCAATCAGCAGAAACTTCCCAGTTGGTCAACTTACAAGATAAATACTTTAAATAAGCTGCTGTAAATATGCTCAAAAACTAAAGGAAGCCATGTCTAGAGAATTAAAGAAAAGCATAACAGTGATGTATCATCAAACTGAGAAATTGTATCAATACAGAATAGAAATTTTTTTAAAAAAGAACCAAATAAAATTCTGGAGTTGAAAATTATAATAACTGAAATGAAAAATTCACTGTAAGGGCTCAACAGCAATTGTGAATTGACATAAGAAAAATCAACAAACTTGAAGATAAGTCAATTGTTTTAAGTTGTTTAAAATCATTCCCTAGTTTTTCTTTTTAAGTTTTTGGTAGGTCTCTTGTTAGCCCCAATTAGTATAGCTGCCTGAGGTAGCTGCAATATTAAACAGTTTCCCCTGGGGGTGGGATTGTTCTCACAGAGTCAGCTCTGAGTAGGGTCAGATAAAGACAAGTCCTGAGAATGTAGCTTTTCAGGGACCTGTCAAATATGTCATAGTGATAATCCTCTGGAGATGAGGTTTATAGGGGAACTCCAAATCTCTCTTGCCCCATCTCATGACTGCTAACCTGCTATTTATCACAGCTACTGTGGTTGTGAGGTTGTTTATTTTCAAGGCCACCACAAAGCAGAGAAGAAAGAGATGGATGCAGGGCAAGTTAAAATGCCCAGATGATCACTGTTTTTACTGAAATTCAGCCTTTTTGTTTATTTTCAAATAAATGTTCCTTAGGGTGTTATAAACCTTTGGTTAATTTCCAGAGTTCTGAAAAAGTTGATTTTGATAATTTTTTCCAGTGTTCTCATTGATTTTATGGATGAGCAAATTTGGGGAGGTTCTTACTCACTGTTCCAGAAATGCTTTTCCTCAAGTTTAGGATTTCTGATAAAGCAATTGGGACATGTTCTTTCCAAAGGGATTTCTGACAATGAAGATGATGGAAATCTGGAAATGCCAAGAAATACAAAATAAAGAGCTGTCATGAGAATGAAGCCAACTCATAAGAAAGGAGTGCCAAGTGACAGAACAAGAGCAAGAGATTGAGACTGGAAAACACTATCCAAAGCCTGAATTTAACCCATTTGAAGTCAGCACACTACTGAGCTTTTATGTTTGGAAGTGAGTAAATTCTACATTTTTCTAAGCTAATTTACATCATTTCTGTTATGTGAAAACAAGAGTTCCAATTTACATAACAGTATATTTTAGATGCCTCCTAAAAACACAGGAGAATCTAAATCAAATCAATCTTTGGCTGATTTGTCTTTTAAGATCAGTACTTGATGGCTCTCACATCTTCATTTGAATTTGGCAGAGTAGAGACATTGTGGCATGTGCTAATTTAACAGATTTCTACAGAAAAGAAACTATGGGAATTAAAAATTTAAATAAGATGTTTCCTATTCTCAAGGGCTTGACAGTGTACTACGGAGCAACTGCTACATTTTACAAACCTAACACTGTAAAATATATCTCAATTTCAGAGACATTAGAGCATAGCAAGAAGATTCTAGTAGAATGCCCATGTGAGAAATGTGTAACAACCCATTAGAAATATAATTAGGAGAGCATTTGAGGATGGTGTTTCAGTTTCCCATGTGCTGAAACAAATACCATACAATGGATTGGATTAACAAAAGTTATTTGTTCACAGTTTCAGAGGTTAGAAGTCTTGCTACCTCCTGGGGTTAGTTATCTTCTGCCTGGCAGGAAATCTTTGGGGTTCCTTGGCTCTTCCATAGCATGCAATGCACACGGCAGCATCCTCTCCATTCTCTTCCAGGTTCCAAAGACTTCCAGCTTCTGGCTCCTCCCCATGACCTCTCCTTCTGTGTCCTATTTCCTTTGCTTTTAAGAACTTCAGCCCTATTGTATTAATGCCCACCTTCATTCAATTTGGACACATCTTAACTAATAACATCCTCAAAAGTCCTGTTTACAAATGGGTTCACATTCACAAGACTAGGGGTGGGACATGAACAGGCATGATTCAATCCCCAACAAATGGTGAGATCAGTTTAGGAAAACACTGGTTAAAGTGGTGAAAGTAGATAACAGACTCAAAGAAAAAAAATGTAAAGAAAAGAAAGAAATATGTAGTGGTTTAAAGCTGTATGTACCTCAAAAAAACATGCTCTTAAATCGTATCCATTTCTGTGGGTGTGAATCTATTTTAAGTCGGAACTTTTCATGAGGCTATTTCGGTTAAGGTATGGCCCACTTCAATCAGGGTGGGCATTGATCTTATTGCTGGAATCCTTTATAAATGGAATAAAATTCAAACAGAGAGAAAGAAAGCCATAGTAAGCAAGAGCTAAAGGTCAACAGAACCCATAAGAGAAGAGAGGACCCCATGTACATTACCATGTGACAGAGGAGCCAAGGACCAAGGATCACCAGCAGTCAGCCCCAGAATTCCAGTCTTTGGGAAGAAAGCCTTGCCTTGATGATGCCTTGATTTGGACTTTGTCCCAGCCTCAAACCATGAGTGAATAAATTCCCATTATAGAACCCTACCTATTTCATAGTGGTTGCGTGAGCAGCCTAGGAAACTAAACAAAAGGCAAGAATAAAACCTTGAAAAATGCCTACACTATATGGCAGAAAGCAAAAGAGCACCAAAAAGATAATAAAGAAGGTATAAGAACAGTAGGAGGCTGTATATGGGACATGATTCCCAGGGTTGTAAAACTCCCTGGCAATGTAGGACATGACTCCTGGGGATGAGCCTGGCCCTGGCATCATGGGATTGAGAAAATCTTCTTGGACCAAAAGGGGGAAGAGAAATGAAACAAAATAAAGTTTCAGTGGTTGAGAGATTTCAAATAGAGTCAAGAGGTCTTTCTGGTGATTATTCTTATACATTAGATAGATATCCCTTCTTAGTTTTTATTGTAATAGAATACCTATTACCTAGAAGGAAATACCTGAAACTGTTGAACTGTAATCCAGTAGCCTTGATTCTTGAAAATAGTTGTGTAACTATATAGCTTTTACAGTGTGACTGTGTAATTGTGAAAACCTTAAGACTGACACTTCCTTTGTCCAGTGTATGGACAGATGAGTAAGAAAATAAAGACAAAAATAAGTAAATAATGAGATGGAATAAGGAGTAAGGAAATGTTTTGGGTGTTCTTTTTTATTTTTATTTTTATTTTTATTTCGGAGCAATGAAAATGTTCAAAAATTGATTGTGATGATGAATGCACAACTACATGATGATACCTTAAACCATAGATTATACACTTTGAATGATTATCTGGTATGTGAATATATCTCAATAAAAATGCACTTTAAAAAACAAAAGAAAAAAAGAAAAGTAGAAGGAGAACCAGAAAAAGAGTTGGAGCATTCAGATGTGAGCAACAATGTCAAATGTTAATGTTGGTCAGGTTAATGACCAAGAGAGAAGCCATTCACTTAGTAATAAAAGGCACCAGTAAGTTCTACCAGAGCAATCCAGTAAAAGAAAAACCACACTGGAATAATGGAAATACAATTTTAGAGAAACCCACTGAATAAGGAGTGATACCAAAGCCTAAAACAGCATTTTTGACTCCGGATGTCTGCTACAGACTATGGATCATATTGTTCCCCAGGATACAAGGTAAAAAAATTTAACTGGAAAGAATATGCAATATGATGCAATGTCTTTTAATAAACTAGGCATTTCCAGCAATTACTCAAAACTGAGAGCATAAAGACGAGAAAAGAACATGGTCTCATCTCTAAACAGAGTAACACTAACAGATTTATAGGGAGAAAAACTCCTTTAGTTTTATGTAACATTACTCTGACTAGCATTATCCAAGTTATGTGAACAAATCTGAAGTATGAAGGGAAAATGGAAATATTAATTTGAAAGAGATAGAACCACAAATGTGTGAAAGAGCATGCTATGAACTCCAGTACTCATGAATTAGGAGGAAGAACAAAGGCACGGGATCTGGGAAGCTGAGAGGTCGCAAGGCATGGAGAGCAGATGTAAGCTGTGTGTCATTTCACATTCCTTTGCAGCTTCAGAGGAAAAGAGGAGGAGAAACGGAAGGATTGGTATGTCATGTGACCAAATATCCCCCTAAATGCCAATGGTTAAGAGCAGAAAAATCCACATTATGCTTTGGAATAAGAAGAAAGCACTTTAACAGCAGATCCTAGTTCAGAGGATACATATTAATTCTGAGAGATTGTGTAAGAAAGAGAAGACTTGACAGGAACCGACACTGGTTTTGTGAGTTGAAAATTACCTGGAAGACAAAATACAGAAATGCTTTGTAAATCAGAACTAGAATTCTTCTACTCTTGAAATTATAGATCATGGAAATATTTGATTTAACCAATCCCTAATGGTGCCAGCCTATCAGGCTGAAGATTACTTACGTGAGTTGCTTACAATGCAAAATAATAACCCTGTTAAATGTAAGAAGGTTTAAAAATGCATTTCCTTTTAATGGGATTAAGAAAGTCCTAATATTTAGAAAAAGAAAATTAATATTAATTGTCTGAGACCAACTTATTTTAAGTATATTTAAATAACAAAAGAACTACTTTAATCTTTCTGTAAGAATTTAGGAAGGTGAATGGTGTGTGAAAAAAATTGTTTTTTTAATATTTGCAAGCATTTGATAAATTTTAAAGGGTTGTTGTTCTCTATTCTTTTTTAACATACTTAGACAATAATAGCACAGCCTGCTAGAAAAGAGAGTGAAAGAGAGAGAGATGGAGAGAAATTAACAAAGAGGGTGCCTACTGCCTTTGCACAATTTTCCTTTTAGAAATCCCAATGACAATTTTTCACTGTTTATACTCTATAATAAAAAAGATACTTGAAAATTGTATGTGCCATAGGATTAAAAATGTCAAAGCTTCTTAATCACGTGTTTCCTGCCTCCCTGCTCTGTCTGCCTGAGTCAGCTGGTAATAAGAGAATAGAGAAGACAAATATTGAGCAATTGAATTCAGAGTAACCAAAATGAATAGTGCTTTTAGCTCAAGACAGCTATGCTATGATAACCTACTACCTGCCTGCCTGTATTATTCATATTAGCAAAGACATTTTTAGCTTTCTAGGACTACACATCTAAGAATTCAACTGCAAACTTCTTTTTCAACTGGGAAATATTTGTCCCTGTGATGAGAACAAGCCCTTTCAGAATATGAGTACAATTTAGTAATACAGAACTGATATCTAAATTAGGATTCTTATTTCCTGTAGCAGGGCTTTTCTTGCTTTTTTGGAAGGGATCCCTAAAATCAGAAGTCTCATATATTATTTTTTCAATGTAAGCTAAGTCTGCAGTCTGTTCCCATAACACATTTGAGTTTGTTCTAATAGAATTATTCTGTTTTTAATTACCTTCCACAGAGTAACATAAACGGTCCTGGAAAACACACCACTTTTATACTAGTTTCTAGGTCCCAGGGCTACCTCAAGAGGTAAAATAAAAAAGAATGCACACTGCAATTTGAAAACAGAGTCCTATAAGGTTTAACTTACTTTTAAAACAATTTAAAGATCTGTATCCAAGTATGATATTCCACTGAAACATTTTTTTGAAGATGTTTATTCCAAGTAAAAGAAACCTCATCCAAGGAGAGTCTGCTGGGTCAGAGGAAAGGAAGGCATTCCCTAGATTGAATGATAAATGACATTTCTTTTACACAATAAAGTCTGTTTAAATCAATAAACTGCCTAAACTAAAAGAAGACAAGCAGGGAGCATTTTAAAATGAGGATAATGTGCTGCAATCAAATTTGGGTCCTAATCTCTTGCAACAAAATGATCATGCAGGGCTCCCTCTGTTGACTCCTCTGCAGTCTGTGTACGTTTCTTAATGAAGGCCATGCAACCTTCCAACATTAAAGATGTGCAAAGATTCATTAGGAAAGGTTTTAAATCATCCAAGCAGATTTTCCTCCCAAATAGATGATTAATGGCATTAATCAACTAGGGCTTTCTTTGTAGACCTATCACATAGTTACATTTAGAAGCAAATGAGCATTGTTTTTAACAAGAAAAAAACATTTTTTGGACAATGAAGATGAGGTATTCCCTTTGCACATTGGACATTTATTTTATCAAAAGAAAGAATTTAAATACTACACAAAATTAAATTTTAACAAACTCTTCTGTCCTGTTTTGGGGAAGTCATAGAGCTTGTGATTAAGTCTCATTTAAACAAGAGGATTTAAACAAAAGTCAATAACCTGAACAACGATCAGTGTTCTCCACTTCATTCCCTCTTCAGTTTTCCTTCCCTGTCTTTCTTTTCTTCCATTTCCCTATCTTGTTTCTTTCCTGCCACCCACCCACCCACACTTTCCCCCTGCCTCCTACTAGAGTCATTTCATTCTCCCCTTCCTAGTTCATAACCTCCTGATCCTCGGGGGAAGAGAAGATATCATTAGCAATACTCATTTCAAATTTTCCTATCAGTTCACAAATCTCCCCTTAAACAGTTTCGGTTTCCTTAATCCTCATATAGAATATTCAATTCTTTCACCTCAGCAGTTGCTTATTTTCCCTTTTCTCTAAAATCTGGGGGAGATTATGGTCCAATACACCACCTGGTAAACACCGGAGTCATATACTCCATTCCACTTGCAGCTTGGCTCAGCAGGAACTCCCAGAAGCTGGCCTAAGTGGTGGAGAGTTACTGTCTGGGACCTGGGGGGTAAAAAAAGGCTAATAAGGGATGGTCATGTGACACCACCCTGCTATTTTAGTTTCCACTATTTGCTACCCCTTTTTAATTAGGCACAAGTAATGAGCCTTTTGTTCTGCAGAATTGCTCTAAAAATTTCAATAAAAGTCCTTCCAGCAAAGTAGCATATGTTAATTCTAAATATTCCATTCAGCTAACTATCACTAGACAAGGGGCACAAGTAGGGCTTTATCTCCTATTAGGTATTCCGTTCCTGTTCCCTATCACCTGTAGTATTATATAAGCAATCTCGGAGGTCTTTCATAGTAAAACTCCTATAATAAAAATCATCATGTTGAGAATAGGAAAAAATGAAATCTGTATCTCCTTATTCCTACATAATCTGTCATATTCTTTGAGGTTCACTTTGTGAGTTAGGTACAGGTGACATTAACATCCTCCGGATCACTAGTCTTTGAACCCACAGATTAAATGAACCCCATTCGAAATTCCAACCTTGTACACTATACTCAGTTCAAACAGCCTAGGAACATTATTAAGTGCTAGCTAAGGACTCTAGCCAGAGCATTTAAATCTTCCTGTCATTTTTTTTCTTTTTCTCTTTTGTTCCACAATGTTTAGCTAAGGCATGTGACAATTTAAACCATTTAAAATAGCGAAATCTCAAAGTTATTTTATTTCAAATTATTTTTCCTCCCTTATTCAGTCTTTGCCCATGGATTACAATGTTTTTAATGATAGATTGCTATTCTGATTCATGTCATTGGGAGGTTTGGACTTCAACTATATGATTCCACAGATTTTACTTTGTACTCTTCTGACTGCTGTTATTAAGAAGTAATGTTCTCAGGAAATCTCCCATTGTAACATCATTACAGTTGAAAGCATCCAAGGCTTCAAATGATAATGTCAAAAGTGAATTACAGCTTTCAAAATAAATTATTGTTGGACTACACTACATTGTGGAAGTAGTATACTTTTCAGTCAAGGATTTCCAGTCACTTTCAATCACATGTTCTTGAAAGATTTCAACATACTAACTCAACTTTTCAAATATATTCAGGAACATCAGAGCTCCAAATTTCCACCATCACCTATGAAAAATCAACTAAACTATAAAACCAAAAAAAGCAAGAATAGCCTAAGAGCTATACTACTGGCACTCTGGATTACAGTTATAATTTTTTATCCATAATACAATAGTCCTGGGTTATTTCTCTTAAGCGTTTGAATACTGGGTATTATTCTACTGACTCTGTTTTAATAGGTACAAAACTGGGTTGTTGAAAGCTCAATGCAAGGCAATAGAAGTGCTAGAACAAAAATACTTACTATTCTCCATTTTTATCTTGATGCCTTTAAAATTTTTTGTTCACATTGTTTTAAAGAAACAAGATACTTCAAGATAATTACCAATAAAATGAAAATAAAGTTGCTATCTTATTAAACATAAAGGGATAGATGCATTTATCATTGGAGTCTCAAAACTCTCTTCAAATCTTTGGTTTGTTAAAGGATTTCTACAGGGCCACGCATTTTATCAAAGATAAGGAACTATGCTCTGGATAGATTATGATCCCAGCGGGGCAGATTCATTTCACTATCAATTCACAATCACTGCCATCAAAACAATACCACACTGCCTAGCAATCTTACAAGTTTGCTTTTCTTTCTCTTGATACCTACAATTTCATACCTTCTTCACTTTTCCAAAACAACCAACTCCCTTTCATTTTCCTTATACTCAGCAGAAGATCTTGCAGCATTCTCCATCAAGAAAATAAAAGCTATTATATATGACTCTCTCCACCACACAAATCTACCTACATTTGGACCCATTCTCTCCTTCATAATTAAAATGGAAAGAGTGCCTCTCTGCTGACCAAAGGCAATCGTTCTACCCTTCCCCTACTGTCTTTATGGAATCCTCCTTTTGTCTGTCACCTCTCTCTAGAGCTCTTCAACGCTTACTTTATATCTCTGTATCATTACCATTCGCATCCACAGATATTTTAGTATTGCTCATATTTTTAAAAAAAAAATCTGTTGAACGCTTTCCAGCTATTTTTCTTTCTTCTCACATTAAAAAAAGAGCAGGTTTTCCAACTAAAACCCTTTTTACATTCACTATCTCCACCTAATCATCTTTGTTCATTCTCTAGCACCTCTAATCTAGAGTCCACCCATATCACTCCATCAGACTCTGCTCACTGGAAGGATACAAGTTATCTCCATGTTTCATAACCCATAGGCATTTTTTCAGTCCTTATCTCATTTGACTTTTCAACAGCATTCAAAAAATTTGCAGTACTTCTTGAATCATACGTCTTTTTTGGCTTGTGCAACAATAAACTCAACTGATTTTTCTTCCTATCTTTCACATTTATCCCCAAACTTGGAAAGATCTCAAATTTTATCTACATCCAGTTATCTTCTGAGCTTCATATCATACTGTCCAACTGCCTACAAGAAAACTCCATTCAGTGATCCATGATATTTCTAATAATATCTAAATTAACCTCTTGGTTTTCTATATAAATTGTTCCTTCTCATATTTTGATTTGTCAGTAAATTTAACTTCCATCCACTCAGATTCCTTTTTTAATGCCAGAAATCTTAGAACAACATCTCCCCTTTTCTTAGGACCTGTCCCAATCCATCACAAGGAATTATCAAGGTGTGTAGCTTCAGCTTTTAACATATATTCAATGCCATTCATTTTCCCAAACCACAAGCATTTTGTAGGGCTGAAACCTTTCAGTCTCTGCATTCTTATAAAATTCCAATCCTTTATTTCTATAACTGGCAACTTTAACTTTGAAAAATAAATCAGTACTTTTAAGAAACCTGGCTTAAAAGCTTCCAAGGGCATCTTAATGCATTGAGAATAAAATTCCAAATCCTTTGCATGAGCTCTACGACATTGTGCCTGCCAATTTTCCATCCTCATCTCACGTCAGTTTCCAAGACTGGTTTGCTATATTCTGGTCTTTCAGTTTCTCATAAATGCAAAGCATATGAAGTCCTTTTACACACGCCATTCTCATGCACTGGAACATTCTTTCTCCTCTTTCTTCATCTGCCTAATTTCTACCTCATCTTTGAGATTTAACTTAGATATCAATTTTTTAGTGATATCTTTTCTGACCATGGAATCCCCTACCTATATAAAATCAATCCTTCTCTTATGTTTTCTCATGTAATCCAATACTTTTCCTCAGAGTATTTATCATAGTTCATAGTCAAATATTTGTACATTTTTAACTTCTTGTTTTGTTTTAAAGTTATGGTGGTTGAATATAAAGGTAAAAGCTTAGATTGCATTGCAAATCAGAAGAACAATTCTAATCCTGACTCTACCGTTAATTAACCCAGGAAGGATGTTTAACTTATCAGAGTCTTACTGTTTTTATCTGAAAATGATCTGTTGGACAAAATGATTTCTCTAATTTTGTGTGGATCAACAATTCTTACTATTCTATAATCCTAAGAATACTCAGAAATTTTAAGAAATATGATTCTCCTACTGCCTTGGGACTACTAATGAAAACTCTACAAAGTGATAGAATTCAGTAGCTTCTCCAGAATAAGAGGCAATGGGTATGAACATATTGACTGCTGACCTTCATTCACAAGTCTGGACTTAGGAAAAATTTGAAATTTGTGCCTCACAAAAATGACCACACACTTCCACATTTTATCTCCTCCATTTTCACCCTCAAACCCTAGGGTCCTGTGCCCACTGCTCATCAACAAACTACTCAAGATCACCCAGGCACTTTCTTAAAGGCTGCCTCTTTCTGAGAAACTCGTTACTGTCAGAACTTCTCTCATTTCAAAAGACATTTTTACGTTAGAATCCTATTCAATTAGTCTCACTTCTTTAGAAATCCAATTTCATCTCTCTAAACAGACAATCAGCTTATACAATAAACTAATCTATGCTGGGTTGGCAGCCTCTAAAGGTAATATATTACTCTTTCCAACAATATATTTATATTAGATGAATATTTATTTGTCTAACTTCAATTTCTACACTAAACTAGATTAATTTAAACTCTAAAAATGTCATTTTATTTCTTTATTAGGTTGTGTAATAGGTTACTTTTACTCATTTATATATTTTTATTTTATTTTAATTTTATACCTAAATATGCAATGTTTTAATGTAAGATTTCATAATTTAAAAAATCCAAACTAAAAATTGTATAAACCCTAAATTAAATATTTAAAGATGTCTATGGAAAATCTTTTTCCCATTTTTGTTTAAAAAGCAAAATTTTGCTTTTAGTAATGCATAAACTCAAATACCTTTCTAGGATACAGTATCATGATTTTAAGAGCGCACATTTTAAAAGTGAATGGGGATCATTGCTAAACAAAAAGATAAAGTGTTATATTATCACATCTCTCTTTCAAGAAGACTTCCTCAGCACAGCCTCCATTCTTTGCCCCTAAAACACACTAGAGCTAATATCCTGAGCAATTTAAACCATGTAAATGCATTGTATCTTAATTTTTAATCAGTGTCTTCTTTTAAATTCTAGTTATTAGCAACCACACCCTATTAACTATTATGTAAACCTTTTCTTTAAAAAAGTGCTTTTCACACACCATGTCCATTGATTTGTCAAAGTGAGTAAGACACAGACCACAAAAAAATGAAATTCTATTTGGTTGCAATACATGAGCAAGGAAATTGATTAGGCATTCTTCTTTATTTAAGAGATAGATCAGTACATAGCGTCACAGTCTGCCCTCATTTAGTCTTTTCATTTGTAGTGCTCCATATTACATGAGAGCACATCCATTTGAAACTCTTTAATATTCATGATCCTCTCACCAGCCTGTGCAAAGGAGCTAAGCTTCTGATAGCAATCTGAGAAACATGATTAACAATGTACTAATCATCAGTACCATTGACCTGATTCAAAATGTTTTCAATTCATCCATCACTTTTATAACCAAAGATGATTGCATTACTTTACCATTTTTTATTTAAATAAAACCCCATGAGCTGAAAATATCAAGCTATTTCTACTAAATGCACCTTGTACCAATTTAATTTATTTTTAAACTAACTTCTAAAGTGACCTATAATAGCCAATTAGTACTTGAACATAGGAAACCAGAGCACAAGTGATCTGCAATAAAATGAATTCACTTTGACTTCACATCACTAAATGTTAAATTTTGCCAAGGAATTAATTTTGCAATAAAATGTTGTTATTGTTACAAAAAAAAAAAAAAAAAACTAAAGGATATTACCAGGAGTAATTATCCATATATCAAAATGCATTCAATGTAGAGCGAGAACTATAATTACCCCCAAAATTGCGTATCATTCAAATGTTAATTTTAATGATTTCACTTTTTGAGCTATAACTTACTTTTTTTTTATTTTCAAGACCTTATTTTTAAAGTATCTTAAAAGTATACTGCTGGCATAGTAAATTTAATAACACAATTCAAAAGCATAAACATATCCTGGTCTATCATTTTTAGAATTAACTATTACTTATAAGCATTAGTTTAATATAAGATATATGGTGATCTAAAGATGGAACAATTTCCCATTTGTGCCAAAGTACCCATGAGGAATGGGCTTAATCATGAGTTTGTACAGGATTACAAATTTTTAGAAAGAAAAAGGCACCATGAAATTGAAGATCTAGAAGAATAAAAATATTCTCTAGACAGTCTGAAATATATCTCCATATTAATAACATGGTCTTAAATTCAAACTAGTAAATGATTTGGCTACTTCCTATGACATATTCTCCCATTTTTCCAAATATCAAAATATATTTAATATCATATACAGTTGCACAACTGTCACAAATTGTTTCAAATTATGATTTTTCATTATTTCAACATATTTTTTCTCTGTTTTATTTTTCTCCTGAAATTGTATTATAAGGACAATCTAGCCATTATTTAATATTTTTAGAATATTAGATATTTTAAATGCAAACTATTGGGAACATTATAATAGATTCCAGTTTGTTTAAATGTAAATCTAGTTTCCAATATTATAATCTATTTCTTTAAAAACTAAATTATTTTATTGAGTCTTGGCAAAATTTACATGAAATTGCATGAAAATAAATAAAGCAAAATATTTAGTGACTCAAAGAAGGTCTTTGTACCTTTGAATGCCTTGCATTTCTGGGAAACACACAATTTGAGTCTATGTGGACTCAATCCCAGCTTGAAGGAAATTTCTCAGCCAAAACATCAACCATATGCAAACAGCAAACTGAAGATAACAAAAGTTTTAGAGCTGTACTCTGTCTCATAAATATATTAAATAAAGGTTTGATGGCAGGGCATCAAAGATAACGATTGTAGATCAATTTCTTCTTCATTTCCACATTGCTATCTAAAGAAGAATTAAAGAAATAAAAGGAAAATTATCCAAATAACTCAGTAAAATTTAAAATATATCCCTACAGTTAGACAATGGGTTTTTTTTTTTTTTTGCTATGTATAAAAAATAGGAATATTGAATTAATGCTTTGAAAAAAAATCTTTATTTTTGCATGAGTGAATTTGGAAAATGCAGGTGAACAATTTGGTGAAAGATGCTTCCAAATAATGAAAATGGTTCAGCAATTTTAGCCTCCTTAGTTTTGCCAAAATTGTTTTTCCATGATAGACTACTGTCTTATGAATGATGAACTGAAGTATAAATTTGGCATAAATGCTAGGTATAAAAAGTCCTCAAATGTCATTTGCAAAGTTTTGTAAAGTTTATGCCTTTGAATTGCACTCTTGGTCAAACAATTTAAAGTACTAACCAAATGGAGTAGCAAACAGAAAATCAAGGTGAATTTTAAAAAGAAAAGGAAACTTCAAATTGTTCTAACGTAATCTTCCATCATAATGAAGAATGACGTTGGTCAAGGCTAAAACGGAGGTTACTCCTAGTCAAGCTTCAGCTAGATATGTCAAATGGCCACACATGATAAAGCCTAAGTCAACGGTAGTCCCAAAAACCCTGAAGAATACCCAGATCCCTATCTGAGACTCTATAAAAAGTTTCACTCACTAAGTTTATTCTTCAGAAATTTAAATCCCCCAGAGAGCTCCTATGACAGCTAAGTCCCAAAACCCAGAGGCAACAGCCTCTTCAAGAACATCAACCAAAAGCATCCCCTTTTCCCATAATGTCAACACACCATTTCAATATGTACAACTTACGGTGGTCACTGCCTAGACACCCCTGAAGATCAGGAAAGTGATTAAACTAGAGGAAGGCGTAGCAACAGACAAGATGGAATTTAACAAAAGATTATGAATACTGTATCTTTATATAATTTTCTTTTTCTTAGTTGCTAGGGTATCAGAATAGCTAGAAAGAAAGAACTGAAGTGGTGGAAACGTAACTGATTGCATCCTTTGAAAATTTGTGCTATAGCTACTTGTTAAATTGTAATTTGAAAGTTATCACATTTTTGAACATATGCTATATTTCACAATAAGGAAATAACTGAAACTATGGTGTGGTAAATCACAACATTTTTTGAAATTTCCTATATAACTACTTGTTAAATCATACTTTGAAAGATATTACTTTTGGTATATATGTTATATTTCACAAGGAAATAACTGAAACTGTGGAACTGTAACCTATAATATTCTTTGAAATTCGCTATTTGTTAAGTTGCATTTGGAAAATTATCACTTCTATGTGTATATGTTATATTCTACAATAAAAATATAATTTTTTTAAAAATTGTATCTCGGGGTTCCAAAAAATAAATACCATTCCTCCTTTCACTTTCAAAATTATTGGAAGCACAAATACACACATATGCACATGTGTAGATAAATGAATACAAATATACACATGTACACATGTGTAGATAAATGAACATAAACAAAAAGACTGCCATTCTCCTTATATAAAAGGATAAAAACCATCTAGACTAACGCTGGACATGAGTTGATATTACATCCATGTCAATTATATCTTGAGAGTTCCAACTAGTTAATTATATCTTGAAAGTTCCACATGATCCCAGTAGTAAAAATATTTACACATAAACAGTCCAAAAAACATTTTTGAGTAAACCAAAACAAAAAGAGAGGCTCAAGGTTATTTATCTGGAGTAAAGGACAAATATTGGCACAGAATGAAATTTAAGTTGATCTCCATGGGAAGAAAATACTATGTGTAGTGATGTATATAATTATTACCTTTTTTATAAGTTCTTTATGTAAGCCACTTTAGATAATTCAAATTATTCTACTGATGAGGCTTGCGCTCTTGAAACTCACTGACAAGGTAATTCAGAACGCCGAGCTGAACTGGAAGAGCTTTGGACATGTTTTTCATGGGAGGTTGAACAGATTTCTGGCTTACACCTGTATTTGTGGAGGTGGTATCTACATTACCCTTAAAGGCATGATTAATAGTCCATTTGTGGTAACTGAAACAACCTTCTATTAATTGAAAATTTTAGTTTTAAACAGCTTTGGGGCACTCAGATAAATGCAGCATAAGAGTTTATAATTAGTCTGACATTTCTAGACACAATTAACTTGCAGATTCAAATACTTGATTTACATATATAAATATCATCATGCACTGACAATTCATAATCTTTCTTTGGAAAATGTACTCCAGCATAAGTCATTCTCTGGTGATATGCATTTAATTCTCCTTATGACTACACACATATATACACACACAAGCATGTTTGTGACATTCAGGTTATCTTTTCTTATTCACTAAAAGATATTGCTAAA
This sequence comes from Choloepus didactylus, assembly GCF_015220235.1. Taxonomy (NCBI): domain Eukaryota; kingdom Metazoa; phylum Chordata; class Mammalia; order Pilosa; family Megalonychidae; genus Choloepus; species Choloepus didactylus. The sequence goes on along the minus strand of NC_051307.1, from coordinate 148,400,749 downwards.
CAAAAGATTTTCTGGTCTATTTTACTAACAGATCTTATGTGACTTTAAAATATGAATATAAACTTTTCAAATCTCTGATTATAAAGGTAATTAAGCAAGTTAATTTTATTTTATACATTCCTTTATCACATTTTCTAATATCTTTTCATTTAGTTATAAAATATAACTCTTCATTAATTATGTGTTAGAGCTTTAAAATTCTGAGTATTAGGAGGTTACTTGTGAATGAACGTAAAGAAGTTATTTTCATTATGCCTCCAAAAAATGATGACATAGAATCAATAAACAGTCAATGTTCAAATCCTCAGATATAAATTTGTTTAATGAAGCAAATACTTGGCAGGGAAGTAGATATAATACTCTATGTATTATTTTACAACTGCCTGATATTAGCTAGTCAGATTTGTGTATATCTTTTTTGTTAAATGTCCAAAATACAATTGGAAAAATCCTACCTTAAAATTAAATGAATAAGAGAAGGAAGAGAAGAAAACTATTAAATAAGGTATACAAATAAAACCCCAGTTCATACCTATGGGTTGAAATATATACTCACATTTACTGATACCAAAAAAAGTGGCACACATCTCTTTAAAGAGCTTTTGTGTATAAACCATTTATTTTCCATTATTTTATGAAAGTGTTGCTTAAATGGAGGTATTTTTGTACCGCAAAATGTTTAAATTGGATAGACTTAATTTTAGGTCTAGCCAAATGTGTAGTTGTCAAGCATTTAAGGCTGAAATACATTGCCTTAAGAAATGTTATTTTAGAGCTGTTTGCCTTTTAAATTCTAACATCCTGTATATCTATTTGTCTAGACGCCATTAAGGAGACTATTGTAGCTGGAGGGTTGGTATGAAGAAGACTAAAGGGCTACATCATGTCAAACCCTCAAGTAGGAATTATTGCCTTTTTGCCTCAGTTCCCAGCTGTATTATGTCACCAAATCACATCACAGTGTAATCAAAGATGAATAAAATATTTTTTTTCTTTACCTTAAATGCTTTTCCTGTCAATTACAATCAAAGGATGTGATTTTCAGGTCTGTCAGTTTGTGAAGCTCTTTCCTACTGATGACTAAAGCTGTAACCTGCTAAATATAAAATGAATCAGAAAAGTCTTAGAATGATTTTGCTATTAAGAAGAAGAATGTTTTTTCCTCCCACAGGGGACAGAAAAGTAATTGGTCTTTAAAGAATGAAATCAAAGATTTTTTTTAAAATGGCCCCTTTGGTTTCTTTTTTCCTTTTATGCTTCCCTCTTCCTGCTTTAACTCTAAATCTTCATTTAAAGCAGAACAGATTTGCTTACCTGAGAAAAATTTATATACTACTCTAATCAAAACTATATGGCTCTTTGTAAATATTTTATCAGCCCCTTGTTTTCATATGTCCACAACTTTCTTGCCATGTCACTGCCAATTAGGTACCTTGTAATATTAGCAGTGATTCTGCTATTACTGCAACTTCTAGGCAGGTTTCTGACTTGATTACATTATTAAGCATAATCAAAATTTAAAAAAATTTTTTTTTCCCAGAATGATTTTAGCTTGGTAGCAGGGATTGCTTCCTTTGATCTTCTTAGCATTATTTTACGATGGGTTGCTCCTCATTTACACTACAAATGCTGGCAAAAATGAAAGTGGTATCTCTGCTAGCAATGCCTGATAAAATAAAATAACTGGTTTAGCAGCCTCTGCCAGCTGCTTTCATCAATGAAAATCAGGTTGTTTATAATGGGGTAGAAAGGCTCAGAATGTAAATGTTTGCCATCATGTGATGTTTTATGTAACATATTTTCAACTTCTGCCTCTACCCTCAATTAAATTTCCCTGATTTTTATATTTAATGTTATTTAAGCATATCTTTATGCAATAAAGACACCTCTCTTGAGTGCCACACCAAATAATTTGTATTCATTCTTGGGTGCTAATTTACAGAACCACTCTTTGGGAATGTATGAATATCGATACAATGTATACCATCTTAATTTATTACCTCCAGAACATTTCATCTCCCCCCTCTCCTCCCACCATACCCCAGTTCTATCCCTCTCCTTTAACTTCCATTCCTATTTATTCACCTCAATATGAAATACATAATTAACTGTGTTGTCATATTGATTTCAGATGTTTCTAGTCTTTATGGTAGAAGAGAAGAAATCACAGATACTTGTTATCCAGTATTTTTCTGTTGTTCACCATACACAAACAAACACTGAAGTGTAAATATCAGAATTAGAAAAAGGTTGGAGTCAATAATGCATATAAACTGGTAATAAATACAAATTTTAGTACCATATCTCATTCCAGATGGCAGAAAATTCAAATCATTTAAAACAATATATCATATTACAAGAAAGACTCAAGGATTTCCAAAGGAGTTTAACTGGTAAATGAGAGATTGCCCAATGTATTACAAAAGAAACCTCTGAAAGAGTGAGTCAAAAGACAGTTCTGTTAGTGATGTTGTCACTGACAATGAGATCTTGAACTTAAGCTCACAGAATTTTAGTGTGCATGTAAAAATACCCAGAAAACAGGAAGACCAGAATCAGATCCCTACTAGCAGTCCCACTAGTATCAAAGAACCCCTTCCAAAAGCTAAAGAAATCATACTGCATTAGAGCCACAAAAACCTTGTACATGACCTGGTGCAACCCCTATCTTCATTTTACAAATGAAGAAATAAAGGGCCATGATACTTACTGATGATGCAAAAGGCAGAAATCTGTTACTAAAAAGGCCTAGAATCCAGGATTCTCTGAAGAAAAATGACTGTCTGAAAAAAAGGGTAGCATCAAGCTTCACAGCTAAATAAAAGTGTTTAGAAAAATAAAAATAACCAATTTAATGCATTTTAAATACATGATTAATATCTGAATATAGTATCCTTGAAAAATAAATAAAACATTTCACAAAAAGCCAAAATCCCTTTAACCACCAACTCAAATTTAAATCTCCCTTACCTGACATAACCCCATCCCATTAAAAAAAGAAACACTGTATCAGAACAGTTTGTTTCCTCTTAGATTTTTATATGTTTATTTATATTTATAGGTACTCAACCCACTGAAAAAATTTACTATTTGGAAGGGAATTTGAAAATGATATCCTACTAAGGCAGTCTTAGCAATGGATTAAAGTCCAACAGCATGCCTATGGGCTGATAATAAGCAAAAGACACATCTTTGACTGTCTCAAAATAACTTTTGAGAGTGGTATAAACAAAGATATTCCTTATACATTTGCACATATTTTTATCTACACAATTGGATTCAAGTGCTTTTTTCACTACTTGCTAGCAGTAGAACTTTGGAGCAAATCATTTAAGCTCTCTGGGAATCAGTATGTTGTCCACATATACAAGGTAATATATAAGGTAATATTATCTCCCACAATGAGTTCCTTTGAGGATTAAATAAAATAATGCCTAGGACAGTACCTGGAGCATCGCATTTATTTGTGCCATCACTTATTACACTTTATTGTAGGTGGCTACTTGACAGATGATGGGCCAGTGGATTGTTCATTTTTTTATCATTAGCATTTTGCACAGTCCCTATAACATGCCTTGGTCACTCAAAAACTTTTGATTGGCTAACTCACTGAATGAAAGGTTGGATTAGCAAATGTGTAGACAAGCCAAGTAAATGGAGACACTAGTTATTATTTGGAAAAAGCAATCAATGTATACATAGCAAGATCTAAATTTATTTTGCTTTCTCCTGAAATACTTTGGTTAATTGACATTTCAAAAACTTAAGTTCTTCCACATACCATCTTCATGAATTTTATCATACCACGTATCACGGATATCAATGCTTCCCAAATTTTATCATCATGGCACACAAAGGAAACGATAATATTCACACCACTCACATGGGTGAGCAGATCAGGCTGCTCTAGACCAGGAACACGGTAAGAGGGACTCACAGTTGTCCCAACCCCCCCTCCCCAGTCACCTGTCTCCCAAACAGGGCAGCAAGCTCTGACTAGTGTAATTTGCCTAATATTTTTTACTTAAGTATTGAGCTTAAATATTATTTTTATACTGTACTTAACCTTGATCTTAGTACTAATAACGGTGAAATCACAGATCTAATGATTTATATTTTAGTAGTCAGTAACAAATAATAGCAAATGACCTCAAGAATCACACTGGCTTAAAACAACATGGACTTTGTGCCACGTGCCTGTTGAGAGTTGGCACGCCATTCAGAGACTCCCCTGAATACTGTCCTCACTCAAGGCTGGAGTTTGAGGAAGTCCCCACCATCTGGGATGTCCTGGTCACTATGTCCGTGGGAAGACATCATGGTGAATTGCGTAACAGTTATTAAAGGCTTTAGCTCCAAGTTTTATTGGACAAAGTAGTCCCATGCCATGACTAACATCAAGCGAGTGAAGAAGTGCAGTCCTACTCTGTGTCCAATAGAAGACTGAAATACTGGCAAACAGCTTTAATGACTTCTCTTTATTTCTTTCTATTTTTCATGTTTGAATATGATCAAGGAGGCCTCAGCATAAGGAAGCAAATCAAAATGATTACATATCAAAAATAACGATAAAATCAGTTCTTTTAGAAAAGAGATATTCAAAATATAATAATATCAACAGAAGTAGAGAAATGGTGTAACTTTGCAATCAAAGCTGTTGCTAGTATTTGCAATTTTAATATTGTACTGGATTAGTTTTACTTTATACAGTTTTTTAATCCAACCATCCTTTACAAACTCTAAATTATTTTTTTACTTCTTTTTAATATATCTTCAAAGCAACCATGCATGAAAACATATATCCACTTTTTAAAGATACCATAACACCATTAGCAGAGAGCGTTAGCTTATGCAAGCAAAAGTAGGCTGTTGCTCCAATGTATTTCATTGATCCACAACATATCTCTCAGTGGCAGATGCAGCTGCCATGTGGTCCCATGGCAGGCATATCACACTCACAGCCATTTCCCTGTTTTAACCATGAAATTGCTTCCAGTCTGATGATCCCACATCACAGTACCAGCATACTCTATATAAATAACTATCCAGTATACACCAGAGTACTCTGACTGGTTAATAAAGTGCAAGTCACCTGACAAAACCATGTTAAGTTAAAGATAAACAAATAATTGAAATAAAAATTTTCCTTAGGGGAAAAATTACTATAAGTAGAAATGACCAAGGATAATGTATGCAGTTAAAAAAAATAAAAAAGAATCCAAATGGAAGCCACCACTGCGTCATATAGCAAAATATCTGGATATTTTATTGCATATTTTGACTTTCATCTGGATGTCTTAATACTTCCCCATCTCATTCTGTGGAAATTGCATGAAAATAACACAGTCTGTATCCCACATATAGTGTCTCCACTGACAGGTGGCAGGTGGGAAGGCAACTCTAAAAGGAATGCGCCCCTATATTACTAAATGCCCTGTGGCATACCTTGATGGTACACAGTATGAGAAAGAAATGTGCCCTAAATCTTCAATATGGCAGCCTATTTCCATTCAATACACAAAGCAGATAGGAAACATGGAGATCTGCTGGAACACGCATCTTTCAACCTGGTAAATGCAGCTAGATTAACAAAAATAGTTTAAAAACAGCCAGTAATTATAAAAGTGTTGCTTGCCATTGCATAATTATTTAATAAACCATATAACATACAACAGTTATTCAGTCACAGAGGCTCTCTTCACACTGCACCATATGGCTAATGGCTTCGATCGCACATCACACCATACTGAGTATTCCTTCTCATCATACTGTATTGGCTGCAGACTCAGTTTGCGGCTAATGTGTGTGTTACCCTTTCACTGCATGTTTATTTTATGAGATGGTGGCATCTGTTTTTGGTGTTGATTCTCAAATGACAAACTACTATTTTTAAAACCTAACTAGAAAATACCTCAATATTAATTTTCCAGGATGGATTTTAAAGTATAATTTTTGTTATTTTTCCCCAGTTGTAACTCCAACTTCTGCCCTTGTGCGTTTTGATAAATGTCAACAGTGGAGGTCTCCATTTATTATGGTGTCACTGGTAGATGTAAAAAAAGCTAAATTAAGTTATCTACTTGCATCACTTGAGAACTTTTAGCCAGTAGATATCATCTCTCTATTGGAGGGTGTCAGGAAACCCAAATAATTTAGTTACAGAAACACTGTCTTCCACATCCACGTTTCTGAGAACATCCCAGTGAGTATCTCACAGCAACATCTTACTGAACTTCAAAACATGTTGTGATACTCAGACACTGTTTAAACACATTTGTATTCTAAATGAACACAAACTAAGTGAAACATTTTTTACATTTTGAGGATAACAGAGGGAAAATGTCAGATTGATATGTTGCAAAAAGTAACTCATCAATTTAATTTTCAAAAATAAAACCAAATATTAGGTCAATTTAGACTATGTGTTTTTGTTTGTTTGTTTTCTTTTTGGTTTGTTTTGTTTTTTTGTTTTTTTAACCCTCCAAGCCAGATGTTTTGGCACTGGTCTTAGATTTTAAAATGATTTGGATAGAAGGGATTAAATTATCCCTGGGAGTAAGAGTACTAACCATCTTATCTGAACAGCAACAATAAAGCAAAGTAAAAAGACACATGATCAGCATCACACTCCCTGCCTAGAATTAAAAAGAAAAATGAAAAAATATGTTTTGTTTCATTTTGGTCTTTTTAAAAGACATAATTTCAATTTCATATTTGGAAAATGTATTTCTTGTTGACAAATTTTCTGTTTCTAAACATTAAGAATGTTGCAAATCAGAAAAAAATGTTTACCCTCTTTGAATTTAATCAAATTTGTTGATGGCTGAAATTAGCATGACTTAGTGCTTAGCAGAAAATCAAGATGATTACTCCTAACATGTCCCAGCTTTAAAGATCCCAACGTGTTCATTTTGTATTTCAGCCAACATAATTTTGAAACAGTTTGGCTTCCACTATCTTTCAAGAAGAAGCAGAATAAATGAATAAGTTTTCCTCATTCAAAAAGGAATCATTTAAGGATGAGAAAAATTTATGCTTTAGTTTCAGATAAAAGCTTCATTTTCATAAAAGTTCACATGTAATACCATAGAATTAGATGGACAAAGACCTATCTGAATAGATAGCAAACTCATGCTAATATAATTTTCCCAGCTTCATAAAACTGTTCTTAATTTTACTGAGCCACCTATTCATTCTGTAGAACTATGCGTGTGTGTATATTGCCTATCATAATTTCCAAGATACCCAACTTCTATAAGCAAGACTCAGAATGAACCTTAGTTCACTCCCAGTTACTTCTGACATCTCAGGAAGTCTTTGGAATTAGTAGCTGTGTACATTTTGAATTCCAGTTTTAAAAATACAAATAAAAATCACAAAAGGCACCAATACTATCCAACATCCAAACAAGTAGTTCAAAAAAGCACTTGCCTCACTCACAACTAACTTAGCCTTTTACTACATGACTACTATTATATATAAAATGCATATATCTCTATTCAAAATCATTTAATTTCTAAGACAATCAGCTTTGTTAGATAGAGCATGTTCTGTTTAATTTGTAGGTGCACAGTGGGAACACCATTTGTTTGTAGACCATGATCCTCTATTGTTATGAAGGTTTGTTGCTTCTATTTTCAACTTGCTATTAATGTCTGTGAACAATTTTTTTTTTTTCAAGGTAGCCAATGAGGAGAAACAAAATGCTTAAGGAATGCCTTTATTAGGTGTCAACTTCCTCCCTGGTTCTTTGCTTCAAAAACTAAAGGAAATCTATTTATTTTTCTTTTCTCCCAAGTGAGCAAGACTCGAGACTATAAAATCATATAATAATGCATAAAAGCAAGGCTCAGGTGACTTGTCATTGGGATGATTAGCTCATTCTAATTTCTTTGCTTTACAGCAACTAAGGATGAAATTTCTGCTATGGATAGAACAGTGCCCAGCTGATTTAACTATCATGAACCCCTGCCACTTCATGGGGCTACTGCTTAAGATTTGTAAGGTCTGGCTTCTTGGCACCATATGACTTCATTATGTCTGATCCTATAGTGATGCAGGGTTGCAAGGGCACCAGGATACCCATAGTAAATAAGCTGTTTCAGTGCATCTAATAGTACCCTGGTGCCCAGGAAGTGTCCATTCACTTCACATGAGTGAACAGTCTACTTCCAGACAGCAGTTTACCCACTTGGGCTCACCATAGGATTGGCCCATTATTAATGAGGCTTTAGCCTTTGTTCACTTCCACACTGTGTCTTGTCTTTGATATGCCATTTTCAGAGCCATTGTTTTATGGTTTGGAGCACTGATTTCAAGATTTTTTTTTTAACCAAGTATAGAATTAAGACTCATTTGAATGAGAAAATTCATTCATTTATAACACAGGGAACATTTACACGGGCTTGTTTGGTTGTTTTGGATTCTTCTCCAAGGTTCCTCAGGCATTTCCTTAAATGACACCTGGGGAAAGAATAGGTCCAACATGCTAAACTCTCCATTGAATACTGTACACAAACACATACAAAGAAAAAACTACTGAGCTCTAATTGCTTGTTAATAAGTTTTTTTAATCGACCTATTCTAGTGTGGTGTATTCTGTGTTATCTTTTGCTTGTTTTATCCAGGGGCCATGCTGTGATATTGCCTCAATGAACCAAAGGCAGGGAAATACACAGCCTGGATATGTGTAAACTAAAACAGTTGGCATTTCCCTCTCCTGATGATTTTTGTTCTTTGAAAAGCCACTATTTTTTTTTTTTAACCAAAAGAGACTGCGAAAATCAAGGTTAGAGTGTGAAAACCTTCATTTCTATATATTATCTGTCACCTATGCAAACCTACCTCTGCTTCCTCACTTAATCATGTAATTAAAATATTTTATTTTTACATTTGACGACAATATTGATATTCAAAGATACACTTTCCCACGACATTTTGAATCACCAAGATGTTTTGAATCTTTTTGGTTAGTGTTTCATAGAAAATAAGATTTTCCCAAGGGCAGACACCCAAGCCAACAGGTTAAAACAATGTTAATGTGCAAATTCTTCAGTGGGTTTTAAACATAGGAAAATCACATTTCCTATCTGCCTCAACTAGAGAAGTTAATTTGTATAATAGAGTACTCTATCAGGTAATGTAACGTATTTCCTATTTGAGATTGCATAGTATTTTATCTATATGCACATAGCTGTGAATATAGGTCCAGCAAAAATTCATTCTTTGGGAGATATATTTGAAAAGACAATATGAAATGGAGAAAATGCAAAATCTATCCGAGATGGGGAAGATACCCAGCTGTGAAGAACGTAAGAATGGAAATATATGAGGTGTGACAATAAAGTAATAAAACTAATTTCCTTCTTTGGTTCATAAACTAGCTCTAAAGTCAATTCCATGAATGGAGTTGCAAAAATGCTCTGAGAAGTCGCAACGTTACAGAAATCAGCATGTCAGCTTCCCAAGTCCAATGCTAAAAGGTGCAGCACACATTTGAGCATTAACATTTCTCTATGTTTCTAACAACACAAGCCCTGTGTCGTAAGTTCTGCATAAGTTCTAACCCTGGTAGCTGTGACTATGACCTTATTTTGAAACAGGATCTTTGCAGAAGTATTCAAGTTAAATGAAGTCCTAGTGGGTTAGGTTGGGCCCTAAATCCACTATGACTGTCATCCTTCTAAGAGGGAAACTTGGACACAGAGATGGAGATACACAAGGAGAAAAAGGCCCTGTGAAGATGGAGGCCGAGGTTAGAAATACACTCCACAAGCCAAGGAAAGCCCAGGGCCACCAGAGGCTGTAAAAGGCAAGGCAGAATTGTTTCTTAGAGCCCTCCAGGGTAGAATGGTCCTGCCAACAACTTGCTTTCAGACTTCTATCCTATAGAAACTATGCGTGAGTAGATTTCTTTTGTTTTAAGGCGTCCAGTTTGTGGTAACTGGTCATGGAAGTCCCAGGAAACTAATACACCCTCTTAAAAGTCTCACCTCATGAAGTACTTCTGGACCTAGTATTTTTCAAACTCCATGAAATGCTCATTATCAAGTTCTATGAAATACTTGACAAAGATTTAAAGCTCCAAATATTTTCCACACATTGATTCACATTATATACCATAAATGTGTCATAACATCTGTTGGCAATGTCCCATGAAAGGTATACTTGTCTTGTTTATCTAACCTGAATGTCGGGAGTATGAATAATTATTTTCTGAAAAGGCTTTGAAACAACTTGAGAAGGAAATGAAATAAGATAAATCAAGAGACATCAATGGATGGACCAAGGAGAAACCTGTGATGCAAGAAGTTTTCCAAAAAACACTATAGATGAGGAGAAAAGAAAATAACATCTCTTCCTGTTTACTATTTATGCTCTGAAGTGACTTCAAATGTATTGTATATTGAAACTTTAAATTATTATTTCATAGCACCTTTCAATTTCAAGAGCTAAACTTTAAAACAGTTGATACTAATCTTAATAGGGAAGGAGACATGTACTGAACTTTGTATCATGTATAGCAGATAGGCTTCATTCAATGGTTTTTGACTTTTGATAATAATTAGTTTATCAATTGCTTCTTCACCTGAAAATAAATCATTCTCCCAAGTTTTTCACATTAATTACTGATAATCTCACAGTTTAAGTTTTCCTTTAAATGAAGAAGAGCATTAGATGGTTTAGAAACCAGCTTAGAAAGTAAGGCATTTGCTGATATCCAATCTCAATAAAAGAATCATTTCCTAGTCACTGCTCATGTTGCTTAAGGACCAAAATTGATTATGTCCAGGCCAGTATGTTTGAAGCATCATGTCAGAGATGGAAAAGACTTTTCAAATTATAAACCTGTGGTATTATAAATAGGAAAATCTGGGCCCAGAAAAATAAAGTGATCTACCCAACAGCCCATAGCAATGATGAGAACCTCACATTATAAATAACTTGAGATGAATTGCAGCCTATTCTGCTTGCCCAAGCTAGTCACACTTGTCAAAGTCCAGCTCCCCCTCTCGGGAAGGGGCAGTTAGGTAGGCAAATTGCAGAGCCATCTAGCCACTGATCAGTCTACTAGTTATAAAATGATTTGGCTGCAGCTCCCACAGGTAATGGACTATGGCCTGAAATGGTGCACCTGAAAGCAAGACCATGGTGAGAAGTTGTGCAGTTTGGCTCTGCACATGGGCTCCTGATGAAGGGGTGAAAGTGGCTAAAACCTACCCCATGTTCTGCTCATCAGTCTAGGAGGTGACACCTTTTTTCTAATCCTCATAGAGCTAATATATGGGTTGGCAAAAACCCAGTCCTTTCTTCATTGTCACTTATTTTTTCACCCCATAAATAATTATAAACTAAACACTGAGGATTTACTCAAGTTATTTCCTTGGAATGGATTTTTTAAATATTAAACAAAACTTGAAACATAGTCTTGAGAGAGAGCTGGGCTTCAGAATCATCTGTGACACACTGATATTGGGAAAGAAGAGACTAGAGAGCACCCTCGGGTGTTAAAGTCTTGCTGGCAGTCCCCATTCCTCTTCCACTCTGTGGCTGTTAGCTAGGGCTTCCTCATCCCCTCCTGACTTGTCCTCTCTTGTCTCTGAGTGCTCTGCCCCTGCAGACCTGACATCTATACAATCCCGTAACGACTGCTTCTGTTTGTTGTTTTTTCCCTGGACCATACTAACTCTAAATAGCTCAATTTTAACAGCTCAGCAGAAATATCCTAGGCCCTTCTCTTTACAAAGTTAGGCTTTGGGACAGTGTAATTTGATATATATTATTAACTCACATTGCCCTACCATACTTTCTAGAATCACTCCTCAAAATAAACTATTAACATTAACTTTATTAGTATTTGGAATGTTACCATTCCCTAAAAAGTAAAAAATTATAATTAGAGTTAAGTAGGATCTTGAACCATTAGTTTTTTCTATTTTGAAATGTATTATTTAATATATAGATTTTCCCAGCTAAAACGACACGTACCAAAAAATATTTTTCCCTCAGTAAAAATGAGGCAAGTAGCTGTATACTACTAATCAGTGTGATATTAGAGGGTACTTCATGAGCATAATTGTGATACAAATTCTAATGAATGATCTCAATGCAGAAGATTATATATTATGGCACACACAAGCAGAAGACAGGCTGATATATGCAATAACATATACCCCCCAGAACAAAAAAAAAAGTGAATTTTAAACAAGAAACAAAACCGCATGCAATTTTTGGTAACTTTTTGGTTTTCTATGTCATTAATAGAAAATATTCTCACATATATATTTTTTAATTGAAATGGCTCTTTTAATATATAATATATGGTATGATTTTGGTGTGGTTTGGTTTATTTACTGGTAGAGGGATAGTTGGAGAAACAGTCAAGGGAGAGATTTTTAAAGAAAAGCCTTACCTAATTAAAGACAAAAATTACTCAAATTTAATGGAACTCCACCAGTTCTTTCTCCTTTCAATGGCCTTTCTAGATGACCAGATCCCAGGATTTTGACCTCAGAGTATTTAGAGTCTGTCTTCTATCTTACTTTGATGCTCATCCCTTCACTTGTGCTGCCACCTATATATACTCATATATATATATACACATAATCTCAACTTATAACGAGATTCTAAGCTTTTACAGAGCAAGGATTAGTGTTTGTAAGACTTCTATGCATTTTGCATATGGCATCTTCCAGTTAACAGTCAATATCTTCTAAACTGATTAAGAAGTGCTATTTCCTCTCTAGTCATTGCTTGCCCTGTAAGATGAGATCAGCTTTCTGTTTTGATGAGTGATAAAGAAAAATTAATGATTTCAACTAAATTAATTAAACTATAAAAGGATCCATACTTGGTCTTTCAGAACCACTAAAGCTTGCCAATTTGAAGTATCACAATATTAGTTCAAGAAGGCAATATCACCTATATTCACCCTCCTTGTGATCCTTATGGCAACAAAGAACTAAGGCTGTTACAGATGAAACTTAGAAGAAACTAGCAATAGTAAACATATCTTTTACCTGTACCAGTCAGCAGTGCATATTCAATTTGTACTATTTCCTTAATGATTTCCATTTTGTAATAAGCCTCTAACACCCATTCTCTATAAAACATTTCACAGTCAGTTTTCTCTTCATTTAACCTCCTGTTTCCAGCTCCTAAAGAGCCTGTAACAAACCTGCTTTAGCCAAGAACAAAGGTCAAGAAAGTACACAATCTCCCTGGAGGGGAAGAATGTAACTACAAATGTAAAAATGGCATTGATTGTGTCTTAGTCTTCGGCATTAATGTTAGTAAAACATCGGTTTTAGGCCCCTTTAATAATTGGAGACCCGATGTCCTCGTACTATATGCAATGTCTTTGTTCTAAAATCGTATATTACTCCTTGTCCTCCTCCATCCCTTGAGGAGCACTAAACATCCAGACAGCCACCAGTGGAGAACTTCTCCTGTTCTTCAGTCCCAATAAACCCATGTCTGCTTCTGTGCCTGGTGTGTTTTTGGTCTCAGTGTAGCACCAGTCTGTGCTGGGCACAAACTCAGTCTGGGCCCGAATGGAATATGATCCAGCCTTACAAGGGAATGAAGTGCTGACACATATTAAAACACAGGTGAGCCTTGAAGACACCATGTTGAATGAAATAAGTCAGACACAAAGGGACAGGTATTGTATGATTCCACTAATTTGAATAAAGCTAAAATATGCAAACTGATAGAGACAAAGTAGAGAGTGAGAGGGAAGGGGAATGGGGAATTAACACATAAGAGCACAGTTTTCTGTTTGGGGTAATGGGAAAGTGCTGATAGTGGATGGTGATAAGGGTAACTGCAACACTATGAATGTGATTAATCCCACTGAGTTGTATGCTTGGTCATGGTTAAGATGGGAGACTTTAAGTTGTATACACTTTTCCACATTAGAAAAAAAAAGAACAGCTAAAGAGACAATGGCAATTAAGATCCTAGATGGAATCTTATAATGGAGGACAAAATGCACAAAAGGACATCATTGGGACACATGAAAAAATTAGAACACAGACAGTTTTATATCAATATTAAGTTTCTTGAACTTGATAACTGTACTTAAAGTCTTACATAAGCAAGAGTCCTTGTTCTTAGGAAATATACATGGAAGTATTAAATGTTCAAAGATCATGATATAAATAACCTACTCTCAAAAGTTCAAAAAATGGAGACAGAGAGAGAGAGAGAGGAAATCATATAGCAAATGTGGCAAAACATTAAAAGTTGGTATTCTGCCTATCTGGGTGGAGAGTATGTTGGAGTTCTTTATATGGGTTTTGTATTCTTTTTGGAACTGCCCTATAAGTTTGAAAATATTTCAAAATAAAATTTTCAAAGAAAGGAAGCTATAAACTCATTGCCAACTTCTGAGTTAATAATTTTTTGATAAAATGTACCATGAGCATTTCTTAACTTCATGCATCTGTTTAACAAACATTGATATCTGTCTTCTATTTGCTAGGCCTGTGCCATTATAGAACTTATACTTCTGTTGGTTTCTTTTAAATTTAATTTACTTTTAAATACTTTTAAATTTAATTTACTTTTTAAAGGTGTACACATGGGTTGACTTAATTTATTGCTAGCTGTCTATTGCTTATCAAATCTGAACTTTTATATGAAAAATATTTATAATAATTTTGATGAAATAAATGTAAATTTCTATAATATATTTAAATGATTGTATATAGTTTCTAGTAACTGAAGAACTTTTACATGTCATGTCATATAAACAAACAAGGTCATAGTAATGATCTGTAAAGAGATCATTCATACTTCACCTGACTGTTAGATCCCATCCTACACTAACTGATCATCATAAATAGCATTGTTATAGGAGATAAGTATGGTACTTTGCAATATGATATTAGAAACAGCTAAATTAATATAACTGATGAAAAGAATTATTTAAATGACCAGATGCTCTTCATTAGCTAGCACATTTATAATCATTGGAAAGAGTGTATCTATTCTTTTATTTCACAGTCATCATCATATAGAAAGACTTTATGAGGGAGGAGGATGCGGTGCTTTGGGTGGGGGGGGGGGGCGGGGGGCATTTTGGTTTTGCCAGTTCCTGGTTCTATTTGATTCCTATCCTTGTAATGGACATCTATGGATGAGCCTGCCCAAAAGTCCTACTCCTAGATGTACCTACCACCCAAACTTGGTGCAGTCATATTTACTCCCTTATCCAGAATTGGCTGGACAATGGGTGAACACCTAATCTAAGCTGAAAGCATTTAATTAAAACTAAAATACATTGATTTAGTCTCTAGATTTGTAACATGTAAATTCATGAGTTAGGGGAAAACAACATTCAATCCTATGAACTAAGAAGTATATGTCGGTTTTCAAAAAAATAACAACTTCAATAAATGTGCAAAAAAGAAACAGACAAGAGATTAGGAGAAAAAGCTCAGAGGATTTCCAAATACTGACTCTGGAGGGTTCCTGAGGACCACCTGCATTCCCACCCTTAAAGTCCATGAGGCCTCCCACTTAACATTATATACTGCTTTCCTTGTATTCAAGCTAGTTCAAGCTGATCTCTGTTAACGTAAGTCTTTAGATGCAAATAACACATTACTGCTAATAATCGTAACTCCTAAGTGAATAGGACAGATATTTTGTACACAGAACTAAGTTTCATATTGTCACTTTGGTATAAATAATAATGAACTTTTCTGGAGATCAGTTTATGCCTAGAAGAAAGTTCGTTCAAGATGAGATTGAAGCTAAGTAGTTACTCCATTATACAAGTAACCAGTCTGTTTTCATATAACACAATTTTAAGAATGACTTAACTAATCAACTTCTCAATGGATTCCATCAACACAGTGCTGTTGGGGGTAGCACCAATCTCCTCTGCCAACTGTAGGATGATCATACCACCAGATGGAAGTGTGTATTGTCTGACTCAAGCAGTGTTATAAACAGAACAGTTTTTTGTTGATTGTTTTGTGCACAAGGAGACCTTATCTTCCAGATATTAAAGGGTCTCTACCTAAAATAGTTCCCTCCAAATGAAACTTCAGCTCAAATTAAAATCAACAACTTCTAATTAGTAAATTTGCCCAAAATGTACCAATTCTGATTTTAATTATAACTTCTTAGGGAGAGTGACTCACATAAGCATGAGGGATTTCTCCCTGCCAAAGACTGAACACCTCCTGTATGCCTGC
Organism: Choloepus didactylus; assembly: GCF_015220235.1. Lineage (NCBI taxonomy): Eukaryota > Metazoa > Chordata > Mammalia > Pilosa > Megalonychidae > Choloepus > Choloepus didactylus. The sequence continues at coordinate 148,384,541 of NC_051307.1, read as the reverse complement.
ATGGTGGGGCAGCAGAAAAGACTGGCTGTCATGAAATGAGAATCTGATTTTCCCTTCTCACAGTGCTAAGATCAGTGGCTTTTCTTGCAAGAGAAACCCTTTTCAATTATGATTATTTTTGTGTTTTAAACAGTTATCATTGTTTGAGACATTTTCTAATTACAAGGTTAGACTTAGTCTTCAAAAAAAAGCAAATTCCATTTAATAATCAAATAACCAGCCATTGACCAGTTGCTTTCAGAATGAAATATAAAGCTAACCAATCCATGTCACCACCCCTCATGCTCCAACTAAGGTACATAGTTTTCCACTGAGCTAGACCTGGAAAAGAGTGATTTAGTGATTTGCCTTTAACCAGTCAAAATCATTCTGGTTTACTTCACCACTCATCTCTTTCCCTTCTTTCTGTTTCCCCTTCTTATACTTCCCATTTCCTGCTCTCAGTATTACAGCAAGTACTATTTTTTTGAGTGATATTTCTATAGTTATTTGAGTTCTCTAAGGAAAGTCATTACATAAAACAAATAAAAAATAAAGTTTCAAATCAAACATACTTAGAGGTAATAAAGAAAGAATGACTTTTATTGACTATAGACTATGCAGTTAACAACCTTTATGTTTATAAATCAAATTTTTGTTGGCGTATTTGCAATATTTCTTGAATTCCAGGCACACTTCTGGTAGTTAAGCACTGTGACCAAGTGGCTTTTTCCTGGCATATTTCCCAAATAAGGTGCATACGAAGCTGAAGGAAAATGTTTAATCTATGACATGGTCTATGACCAGTTCAAGTTGACCTCATTTATCATCTTCTTAAGCTAGAGCTTTTATTATAGCCAAAGGACACACTCCAAGTTGTACAGCCCATGTGGTGAAAGTATGGTTCCACTGATATTAAGGTGTCATTGTTAATACGTCATTGGCAAAGTAGCAGAACACAGAACATTGTCAAACATAAAAGCCGCTCACTATTCTTGAGGGATTCTGCTAGTCATTGGCTGTGTAAATGTAAAATTTGTTTCTACCATATAGACCTTGAAAAGAGCTACATCCCAATAGGTACACCAAAACATCTGGAAGACAGTGCATGGGTCAAATTTCTACTATGTGATTTTTTTTCTGAAATAGTGTGTAGATGGATAGCAAGATGTAGGCTTTAATCAGAGTTTTAGATATTGCATGATATTTGGAAAATATTTATGGAAATCTCACAAAATAATTACTGTCTGAAAATGATTGGGAAGTTGACACATTTATTTTCTGCTGCATAGGGGAACTAAAAGAAATGTGGTTGTCTCTGAATCAATGTTGCACCTAAATAGAAAATCTTTTATAGCATGCCAGCAAAGTTCACATGTCCATTTAGTGTTTGCAAGAGAAATGACATGCCATGTCCATGCTCATCATATAGAGTGATGGTTCTCAAACTTTAACATGCATCAGAATCATCTGGAGTGTGAGTCATAGAATGTTAAGCCATACTCCCAGTGTTTCTGATTCAGGAGGTCCTGGGTAGGGCCCAAGAATTTCCATTTCTATCAGGTTCTGAAATAATGATGGTGATGCTGTGCTGTTGCTACAGATCCAGGAACCACTCCTTGAGGATTAAAGTTTATAGACAATAAAAGTTCCATCTATCAGCTGGCCTATATGCTATTGAATTTAATCCACATGGTACAGTCAAGTGCTAGAAAGAAACATTAAAAATTAGCCTTTCCCTGAACTATTTTCTTAGAAATTCCTTCTGGAAATGTCATTAAATCTGTAAAAGAAATATTAAAATTTCTAATCAGCTCATAATAGTGGAGAAGTGGGCTCAATATGGATCATTTTGCCAGAAATTCCCTGTTCCTTCATGGCTTTTTTCTTTACCCTTCACTGTAATATATAAACATCTAAACCTTCTCTTCAATCTGTAAGGAATCCTCTCATTTCTAATACCTGAGGTAGCTCCAGGAAAAAAAGAAAAAGAGAAAAATAAAGTATGTGAGGTGCTCATTGGGAAAACTCACTCATATGCACATCTCAACAAAAGTGGAGCTAAAGCACTTCTAGATTTTTATTAACTTTCAACTTGACTTTTCAAAAGAATATTTGGAAATTGTCATGTATGAGTACCATTTGAAATTTTTATTGTTCACTCCATTGCCTTAAGATTAGGTGAACATGTTCTACTTTTCCTTTGGGTTTTATCCCCTCCTGCAGATCCTGAAAGATCTTTTAAGCATGCAGCTATTCCCACCTCCCTGCCCCCCAACTGGGATGATATGAGCCAGACAGTCAATGGTCCAAAAGAAAGGATAGTCTTGCTCAGCCTGGTGCACATCAGTTGGAGTGATCTGCAGTCCATAAACAACAAGGTGAATTATACTTGAGGGAAAAATAAGAAAAAGAAACCTAGGTAGATCTTTCATATTTAATAAATATATCATCAATAATTTCCTAATATATGTAAGAATTATGGGAAGTATTACAAACTATTTAGGAAAAAAAAGTCAATGAAGCATTTTTTATATCAGGAATAAGAGAATTTTTAATTGTATTTTCTTCTGGGAAAGAAGAGCTGAATATTTATCTGGAAATTTAAAATATATATTTCCTCAGAGCTGAAATCGGTAACCATAAAAATTAGTAATGTCTATAAGAGTATCATGTGCTCCCTTCTAATTTGAAGAAAATAAACAAATCCAATATATATTTTCATAGTTTTGAAATTTGTATCATTATGTTAACTTAGAAGACTCAGTATATTAACATAATTATTTATCCACGTTTCCAACTTTCATTATTAAATAAAATAAAACTGGCATGTGTTTCTTTTTCAAAGATTAAAATAATGTTATATATTAAATCATCTTTATTCTGCCTACACAAGACACAAGAAGATCTCTACTGACCAGACTAGATAAATGTCAAATACCTCTTTTTACCTTAGTGAGGAAAAACAAGATTTGAGATTCCCCAAATAGCAAACCTGCTATTAATTGAATCTCTTCAATAAACTAACGTTTGGTTCATTTTCCTATTTCTCCCATTTTTATTAACTTTTACAGGGGTCATATCAATTCTTGTTTGCATTCCCAATTTCTAATTTCCCTTTACAAACAGATTTTCAACAAATGTTTGCTAAATTGTCATCTTGATAAGATCAGATTTCAAACATCACTTGGCATTAGACAAACAGGTAAGATTTGTATCTCCATGCATTCAATCAAGTTCCATCCTTACAAGCTGACATTGCCTAAATCTATGGACAAAATCCAAACTTGATATGGCACTTTGTTCAGGCTTTTGAAGCTCACAGCAAACTTCTCAAACTGCATATTACTGGGAACGTACTCTTTTCAACATACTGCTCACTCATTTCTTGTGATTTTTTTTAGTCCCATATTTGGTTGAAACCAGTATATCCCTACTAAGATCAAAAGACAAAACATTGACCTTTACTGTTAGATATTTAAATAATATTCTTCTATAAGTATCTGTTAGACAAGATTTACTTCATGCCATTTTCAATCAAATGTACAGACGGTCAATATTTACATAAAACAAATTCCTCTGTTCAAGCTAACAAAAATATTTCATCTATGCTTTTTTTATCCATGGAAAGAAATTGAGCATGTCCTCTGCAGTTTTCCTACAGGTCATCTGAAGGGCAGCCCCTGGATTCCTCTGATCCATGCAGACTTCCCAAGGGCCAAAGAACAAGGCCCGTTTGATCCAGCACCTGCTGTGAGCCCATCACTTGGATACTTTTTCTGCAAATTTTTGCCAGACTGTGAATAGAGTAATATGTAAAGGGAGAAAAAAGGCTCAAAGAGCAATGGGAAAATCAGCAGGAAATCAACAAAAATACCCTTAAGAAACATCGATCAATCATCTCCATATTACTTTCCCCAATATGGTAGCACTCGGCACAGGTCAGCAATTGGCTCCAGGACACATCAATGTCTACATGTTTTATAGCTTAAAATATCATTGCTTGCTTCTTACTTATAATACAGGTAAGAGCAAGAAATAACCATCTTTACCAATCTTTCACTCGAAATAGAAAATGTTGCAAGCAACTGAAACTTATATTTTGCCTCTTAATAGAATAGTATCAGAAACTGGAAAACATTTATGAAAAAACTTTTCTATCCTTATTATAGTAAAAATATGGTATTCCATGAGAGAGAGAAAGAAGATCTGTATTTCCAAATGTAGTTAAGAAATGGCTTTGGGTTGGGGATTAATAGGACTAGACAAACGTTCAATTGAAAAGTGAACCAAAGCCTTATTGTGTTGCTGCTCTAATGATGCTCTACTGGTAGAAATCTGTGCAAAATCTTATTTTCTACTAACTTTAAAAATTTCTTTCTAAATTTAAGTGATTGCTACTAGACTGGTAAACGAGCAACATCCTTGAGTCATTTTAAGTTTATCTTCACTAAATGCAGGCTTCCTGACTCAGACACTACAAACCATGTGCACAGACTGAGTAGCTAGAAGCAGCATCTGAAATAGAAGAGTGGAAATTGCCACAGATAATATCAAAAACATTATCTCCTCTTCCGGTCCTCCCAGCAGTGTTCACTAAATTGGGTTCACCAATGTTTATTTTTGAACCATCAGACAATGTCTCAGCTAAGACATCATGTCTGTCCTCCAGGATCTCACAGTCTATGAAAGAATGTAAGGCATGTACACAAATTAGGGATACAAAGAGGAATACTTGCAAGCACATTGCTGTGAATACAGCAGCTTCTAGAAGAGTCAGAATTTAAGCTGAACCTTGAAGTGTGCATAGGATTTCAACAGTCAGGGATGGAAGTTGCCCATTCTAAGAAGGGTAGTAACACTTAAGCCACATCTTGTACTCCTTTGCATCCCTCAGCCCTGAGTGCAATGCCTTATCTAATATGCATTTCCTAGTGAAAATATTTTTATATCAAAGAATTATACTAATGTATTAATTCATGACTTGGCCTGGCATTCTTGACCATGCACAACCTAGTTCCAAACTATCTTTTTACCACCATAATACTCTCTGATGTGGGGGGAAGTTGTACTCACCATTTCTGTATTTTCCAGTTTATGCAACTTTGCCTGTGACAAACACAACCTAGAATTATCTTTCTCCAATTGCATCCCTGCTAATTGAACTTTCAGGCATCCTTGAAGACCCAATTTAATGTCACCTCCTCCTGGAAGCCCAGACAGCAATCATCACTCCTTCACTTTAACTCCTTACAAATTTTTTTGTCTTTATAGTTATTCAGGAGAAAGACATCATACAGATTCTCTGGGACACAGGTTCTTGATTATGGACTAAATGAGTCTTGGTGGGAACATGCAACCAGAGCAAGACTTTCAAGGAAATATTTTCCAAACCATACCTCTTTTCTTTTTGAAGTCAAGGTTCATTTGCAAGACCAAGAGTATGTTTCCAGTCCTCCCTTTCACAGAATTTTCAGGTTTTTAAAATCTGATGCCTTTCCTCAAAATGATGTGCCCTTTATATTCACTTAATCAATGTTAGAAACAAGTTTAGTTAGTTTAGTAAGTTTAGAAATGAGTAAGAAGATAGTTTGAAGAATTTCTTCAAAATACCCTGATTAGTTTGAATGAAGGAGAGTATTAGAGACCAAAACCTGGGCTCTGGGTGAAATTTGGATTCTTCCAAACAATTTCTACAGGTAGAGCAGGTGGCTTTTTCCATGACAGAACTGAAAAATATGTTTATTTCTGAGGCCATGAGCATGCAATGATGGTTTGTAGCTTTTTTCTAAGTAAAAATATTTTCATTTGTTTTCTCCATGATAGCATTCAGATTTTAACCCACCAAATAAACCATAATTGTGTCCTCTTTTCATTTATAATAATAATCATCCATATACAGAAAATTCTATTTTTTTTTCCTAAATTGAGCTCAAGAGGTTAGGGCTCAATGTTAAAACTACAACGTCTCTTAAGTCTACACTGTCACAAGTACTGAAGACATTTAAACTTTCTCAAGACTGGGAAAACCTTTTTTTTCAATTTATATGGTAAAAAATATGGAAAAAAAAAAAACCAGTATACATTTCACTGGTAAGAAATAAGACCAATAGACTATTATATGAGAAATGAACTTTCCTGCTAGGTCAATGTGGAGTTTAATTGACATTGACAATAATAAATTATAGGATAAAAACCAAATGCTGATCCAGGGTCCAATGATAATAATATTAAAGAAGAGTCATATTTCAAGAAATAGTCAAAGATGACTCAGTAATTCTTCCAAATATATGTTGCAAAGATCATGGTCAACTTTATACAACTGCTGCTTATGATCAAATGAATTGATTAGCTTAAACATTCACCTTTTGTGTAAATTTGGAATAATTTTATAGTGATTGGGCATGTGGGTTTTGATATCAAAATTTGAGGATAAAAGGGTCTTTCTACTTAACAGCAGTGGCAGATTTCTTAAATCATATATGACTCAATTCCTTATAAGTAAAATGGGAAAATAATAACTAATTTATAAGCCTCTCGAGAGAATTAAAATAAATAATATATTTAATGCTTATCACAATTTCTAGCACTTAATGGCATTCAATAAATGGCAGTTGAAGAAATAATTTGGCCTTCACATTCTCTCTTTCTTTCCCTACTCCCAGATATGTCCTCTAACCTACACAAAAAAGGCCAGCATAGCAATTAGAAACATCTAAAGGCTTCAAGATAATGAAAAAGAATTTGATATTCTTTGGACATACAACAGAATAAACTTTGAAATACAACATATAGAACCCTTTTATGTGAACACTATCTATCACCTTGAAAGCATCCCAGGAGGAAAAGAAATGTGGATTGGAATTAGTAGGATTCCTTCTCACAAGTGGGGCTAAAATAGAGTAGAAGAAAAAAAAAAAAAAAAAACATTAGTGCCTTCTAGGAAGGGAAGGGCCTGAAAATGGAAAAATATCTATACCATTTTTTCAATCCCTAAATAGGCACAATTCCAAAAGGGACAATGGTTCTTAGAGTGATTGGGTTACTAGTGCAGAAACAGATGGAAAGGAAGGGGAAATCTGTTCCTGAAGAGAGGTTATAACACACATCTGTGTGATGATCACACATGGATTTTTTTTAAATGTACACTGCAGTCTCTAAGTTCTCTGCTTGTCTTTTTTGCCCTCCCTTAGTTCATCTATGTTTTTAAAAGAATCAGAACAATAAATTGCTTGAAAAGAATGTGATTGAGGTAGCCCTCTCAGGTATTCTGAATATTAGATTTACGGGCATTCAGGTCCCTTTTTCCTTACCCTTCCAAGGTTCCTCCATTTCACTTCCAGTTATTCACATCCTGTTTCAAGAGACACCCTATGGAGCAGATCACATGTGGGAGAGTCTGTTTCAAAGTCTTTTATTTATTAGGAAAATTCTCTTTCAGAGTCCTGGCATCAGAGATAAGACCCCAGGGTCTAATGACTACGATAAATGTGCTGCTCTTCCTCAGTACTCAGCCTGGCATTCCTCCTTCCTTTTACCAAGTCATCATTCCTTACATTTTATAATGCAGAAATAAATTTCAGACCTGTATGCTTCAAAGGAAGTATGGGTTGAATCTCTTGTTAATGTGATTTCATATTCATTTTGGAGTTCCATTTCTTTCAGTGTGGTAAATCTATTATTTTATGTGTCTGATTTTGCTATTCGAAAATATTGGCTTTCCTTTTGTGTTGCAATCTTACAAATAATTTTACCTCATTTTTGCCTCACCAACAGAAAGTATGATTAGAGCAGATATCAAAAATTGACAATCCACAAGTCTGATCCACAATAAGTACATTCTTTTTGGTCCTCAGAATATTTTGAAATCCTTTGAGCTTGTCACCAACATTTAAAAATCAGACTTTTATGTTAAATATGAACTTCCTGTTTCTTCTGAAATCCAAAAGCATTCCCACATCAAGACATTCTGCTTGAAGGAATTAGTTAAAAACCTTTAGTATAACTATGTGTTAATAGCCCTACCATACCCTGATGTCTTTCTCCCATTCTACTTCATTCATTTACATTATCTTCCCTACCCCTCTTAACTTTTGCATTCATGAACCCCTATCTAGTTTAACACATGCACAACATGTACATTGTATATCTGGTATCTAATATGTAGGCAACATTTTTCTCAAAATTGTCATATCATTTACTTTTCTTTCAACACATATTAACCGCTATAAATCAAAATCTGTATTATATGAAGAGGTTTCCAAATTATTGGTTTTACTACAACTCATCAAAATGTAGCAGAAACCCAGCTTCCAGCCAAGCTGGGATTTGGGATGACTAGAGGTGCACAGTGACTTTAAGATATGGGCAAGAAAGAGAACTGCCAGGAGTTTCTTTGTTTTGAGATCAAAGAAAGAATCTCCTAGAAAAAAAATTCAACTTTACAACAACATGGATCCAAAACCAAGACTGGAGTTACAAGTGAAGAGTGATCTTAAGATAGCACAGCTGAATTAAGGTGATTCTGGCCCAATCCCCATATACTTCTAGGGACAGGGCAGTATGTAAGCAGAAACTTGAAGATCTAGTTTGTAAAAATCTCTGTAAGACAAGAGAGCACATATAAGGCAGCTTTGTTAACCCTCTACCAGAGTGCAACCCCAGAAAATCATTACCTCATGTCAGTTAACCTATATATATAGATAGAGAGAGAGAGAAAGACAGAGAGAGAGAGAGAGAGAGAGAGAGAGAGAGAGAGAGAGATTGTTCAGATACCATACAACTATCCGAAGATCCAAAGTGTACAATCAATTGCCCACAGCACCACCATACAGCTGTGCATCCAACAAAACAATTTTTTTTTCAATTTTTAGAACATTTTCACCACTCCAGAAAAGAAATAAAGACAAAAAAAAACGAAACTCAGATCATCCCATACCCCTAACCACGTCCCCCTCCATTATTGATTCATAGTTTTGGTATAGTACATTTGTTACCGTTGATGAAAGAATGGTAAAATACTGCTATCTGTAGTATATAGTTTGCAATAGGTATGTATTTTTCCCCATATGCCTCACTAGTATTAACTTCTATTTATAGTGATATACATTTTTTCTAGTTCAGGAGAGAGATTTCTAATATTTGTATAGTTAATCACAGATATTATCCACCACAAGATTCACTGCTTTATACATTCCCATCTTTTAACCTCCAACTTTCCTTCTGGTGACATACATGACTCTGAGCTTCCCCTTTCCACCACCTTCACACACCATTCAGCACTGTTAGTTATTCTCACAACGTGCTATCATCACCTCTGTCCACTTCCAAACATTTAAGCTCACCCTAGTTGAACATTCTGCTCATAATAAGCAACCACTCCCCATTCTTTAGCCTCATTTCTATACCCTGGTAACTTGTATTTCATGTCTGTGAGTTTACAGATTATAATTAGTTCATACCAGTGAGAGCCTGCAATATTTGCCTTTATGTGTCTGTCTTATTTCACTCAATATAGTGCCCTCAAGTTTTCTTCATCAACCCATTTCTTTTAAGATGGTTTTGTTTACATACCATACATTCCATCCTAAGTAAACAATCGTTGATTCACCATATAGTCACATAGTTATGTATTGAGCACCATCATCACTTTCTATATAAGGACATCTCTATTTCTTCCACAAAGATGGATGAAGAGTCAAAGAAGGCAGAAAAGCAAAAGAAAAAGAAAAGAGAAAGAGAGAAAAACAAACAAACAAAAAAACTTGATAGCTAGAAAGCTAACATTAACCTAAGGTAGAATAAAGAGTCAGACAACATCACCAATGCCAGGAGTCCCAAACCCTTCCCCTATTCCCCACCCCCCACCCTCCATATGCATTTAGCTTTGGAATATTGCCTTTGTTACATTAAAGGAAGCATAATACAATGTTTCTGTTACTTAGAGCCTTTAGTTTGCATTGATTGTATTTTCCCCCAATCCCACCCTATTTTTAACACCTTTCAATATTGACATTCATTTGTTCTACCTCATGTAAAAACATATTTGTACCTTTTATTACTATCATTGAGCACCCTAGGTTTCCCTGAGTTACACAGTCCCAGTCTTTATCATTCGTCTTTTGTTCTGGTGTCCCAAATGGTCCCAGCCTTCCTCTTTCAACCGTATTCACAGTCATCTTTGTTCAGTGTACTTACATTGCTGTGCTACTATCTCCCAAAATTGTTTTCCAAACCTCTCACTCCTGTCTTTTCCTTTCTGTCTGAAGTGCTTCCCTTAGTGTTTCCTGTAGAGCAGGTATCTTGCTCACAAACTCTGCCATTGTCTGTCAGAGAATATTTTAAGCTCTCCCTCATATCTGAAGGATAGTTTTGCCAGGTATAGGATTCTTTGTTTGTGGTTTTTCTCTTTCAGTATCTTAAATATATCACCCCATTTCCTTCTTGCCTCCATGGTTTCTATTGAGAAATCTGCACATGGTCTTATCAAGCTTCCTTTGTATGTGATAGATCGCTTTCCTCTTGCTGCTTCCAGGATTCTCTCTTTATCTTTGATGTTTGATAATCTGATTATTAAGTGTCTTGGTGTAGCTCTATTCAGACATATTCTGTTTGGGGTATGCTGTGCTTCTTGGATCCCTAATTTTATGTCTTTCATAAGACATGGGAAATTTTCTTTGATTATTTCCTCTATTATTGCTTCTGCCCCTTTTCCCTTCTCTTCTCCTTCTGGGACACCAATGACATGTAAATTTTTGCTTTTCATTTTGTCCTTAAGTTCCCAGAGACATTGCTTATATTTTTCCATTCTTTTCTCCATCTGTTCTTTTGTGTGTAAGCTTTCAGGTGCCTTGTTCTCCAGTTCCTGAGTGTTTTCTTCTGCCTCTTGAGATCTGCTGTTGCATGTTTCCATTGTGTCTTTCATCTCTTGTGCTGTGCCTTTCATTTCCATAGATTCTGCCAGCTGGTTTTTCAAACTTTCAATTTCTACCTTACATACATCCAGTGTTTTCATTATATCATTCAGCTTTTTCACCATATCTTTCCTAAACTTTTTGAATTAACCTATTATTAGTTGTTTCAATTCCTGTATCTCAGTTGAAGTGTAAGTTTGTTCCTTTGACTGGGCCATAACTTCATTTTTGTTAGAGTAGGTTGTACTTTTCTGTTGTCTAGGCGTGGTTTCCTTGGTTACCCCCATCAGGTTTTCCCAAACAGAATGGTCTCAGGTCCCAGAAGGAAGAAATATTCAGTATCAGGTTTCCCTGAGTGTGCGTCTTAGAAATTGGTACATCCTGTGATGCCTCAGGTCACTGTGCTTTTCTGCCCAGCAGGTGGCACCTGTCAGCCTGTAATTCTAGACTGGTGTAAGGAGGTGTGGCCTGTGGCTGTTTTCTCCCAGGCTCTGGGGTCTGTTCTGAATAGAAGGCAGGTAGTAGAGCTGGGCCCCACCCCTTTCCTCTTAGAGAAGATAGACCCCCTAGGTTTCAATAGTCTCTCTCTGTGTCTGTGCTATCTCCACCCTTGTCTGGATCAGAGCATCGGGTACTGAAAATGGCTGGGACTTTCTCCACTGAGCCAAAAAAGCAACAGAAAGTCCCCTTCAGGGCTAGTCCATGGTGACCCTCCAGCTCTCCAAGGTCAGTCATCACCCAAAGCCTCTGTCTGCTTGTTGGGGATTTGTAGCTCATAGTGAGCAGTTCACACTCACTAATTAAAACCCCAGTTGAAGCTCAGGTGAGCTATATTCTCTTGCTGGGAGAGAGTTTCTCTCTGACACCACGAGGCTTTGCAGCTTGGGATGTGGGGGGAGGGGGTTCCTGGCTTGGATCCGCAGGTTTTACTTACAGATTTTATACTGTGATCTCAGGCATTCCTTCCAATTCAGGTTGGTGTATGATGAGTGGATGGTCACGTTTGTCCCCCCACAGTTATTCCAGATTTTTACTAGTTGTTTCTAGTTTTTTCAGTTATTCCAGAGGGACTGCTTAGCTTCCACTCCTCTCTATGCCACCATCTTAACCAAAATATTTTTGATGGATAAAATGTTTTAAAGTAAAATATGAAAATGTAAACTCAGGCAAATATTTAGATAATCTTAAAAGTGGAAAAGGGCCTTTTTAAATACCAAAGAATGAGAAAATAAAGGAATGATTGATATGACTATATAAGCTTTTAAAACTTCTGCATGACAAACATTTAAAATTAAAATGACCAGGTGAGTGTATCCTTAATGTATAAGGTGCTCTTATAAACTCTTACAAACCAATAAGAAAATTAGTAGCAAATTAGACAAAGGATATATATATGAAAACCACAATGACATATCACCTCACATGCATGAGAAAAACTATTATTTAAATTTTTAAAAAAGAAAATAGGAAACAAACTTAAAACTGCTGGTGAGGATACCTTTGTACATTGTTGGTAGGAATGTAAAATGGTGCATCTACTATGGAAAACAGTTTGATTGCTCCTCAAAAAGTTAAACAGAACAACCATATTACTCAGCAATCCAACTTCTAGGTATATACCCAAAATAATGGAAAGCAGAGACTCAAATTGGTATTTGATACCAATGTTCATAGCAGCATGGTTCACAATAGCCAAAAAGTAGAAACAAACCAAGTGTCCATCAACAGATGAATGGGTAATCAAAATGTGGTATATACATACAATGAAATACTACTCAGCTGTAAAAATGAATGAAGTTTTGATTCATGCCACAACATGAATGAATCTTCAAGACATCATATTGAGTGAACTAAGCCAAAGACAAAAGGAGAGATATGGTATGGTTCCACTTATATGAAATACCTATGAATATGCAAATTCATGGAGATAGAAAATATATTATAGTTTACCAGAGGCAAGAGGGGGGAGAATGGGGAGTTTAATGCCAAATGTGTGCAAGATTTCTATTTGGGGTGATGGAAAGTTTTGGTAATGAATGGTGGTAATGGTAACTCCACATTGTGAATGTGATTAATGTCACTGTATTGTATGCTTGGGAGTGGTTGAGATGGGAAATTTTAAGTTGCATATGTTACCAAAATTTTTAAAAAGGCAAGGCTAAGAGACAATGACAATTAAATGCAATACATGACCCTGAATTGGAATTAATAATGAATAAGAAAATGCCCAAAAAGGATATATGTGGGACAACTGAAAAAATTGGAATATGGTCAATATGCCTTATATCAATGTTAAATTTCTTGAACTTGTTAGGTGTACTTAACTGGTTACCAAGTAAGTGTCCTTGTTATTTGGAAATATATATGGAAGTGTCAAGTGTTAGAGAAGCATGATGTATGCCACCTACTCTCAAATGTTTAGAAAATCTAGGTATATGGGTGAAAGAGTATGTTGGAGTTCTATATATTCCTTTTGTATATTTTTGCAACTTTCAGTAAGTTTGAAGTTATTTCAAAACAAAACTTTTTTTAAAAAATGTTAATGATGGCTGCCTTTTTGGGGGTTGTTTTGTTTTTTGTTTTTTTTTTTGTCTTCAGTTTTTCCTAAGTTGGCTACAATTTCATAAAATACATTTGTAGTTAGGAGAAAAACAAATTTTATTTTAAATGTTGATCAAATAAAGCAATGGTTGTAGAAGCGTGTAGCCTAGGGTCCGACATATCCAAAGTGTCCATTAAAAAATAGGAGTGGGAATACTACAATCACAGTGAAGGTGTACAGCAGGTAGGTGTAACAGGCTTTGTGTCATCCAACAGAAGCAACAGACAGCCTTGATAGTTAAGAAAATTCCCAGTGGAAATGGCAGCAGCACCTAGTACCAACAGGTGGCCTGGCCAGAACAGTGAGACCAAAGGAGGACCAGCAGAAGCAATGGGGATGCTCAGCAGATGCCCTTTGGTCACGCATTGGATGTGATCATGATCACATTGGGCTAATGTCCCCTAGACCTCCAGAAGTGGTTGGGGCATGCTGCAAAAAGCTCGGATCTTACGTTAACAGGTAGACATAAGAGCCTTCTGTAAAAATGAACCCATTTTTTTAGACTAGACTGGTGTGGCCTAAGGATGTACGAGTAGATTCATTTTTCATGAAAACAAAAGTTCTAAAAATAATGTTTATATTCATATATATTGCTGTTTCATCTGAATTTTGCTAATACATTAAATACATCTTGCTAAATTTTACTTCTGTTGTGTGTAGACAAAATACAGAATTTATCTATTATGATGATATAGACAAATACTTCTTATAAGCAAAAACCATTTTATAAGGCCAAATAATTAATAGAATAGAAGTCATTTTTCAGTTCCAGGTTATAATATTGTATCATTGTATAAATACAGAAAATCACTATAATTATTATCCTCTAAAACAATACAAAATAGAACTGTCTGAAGTTTTTAGAACTTCTTGTACATAAAGTGCTAATAAAAGATAAGATTTGGGGAGTACAATAAATAGTATTCAATTGCAAAAGATTAATAATTCAGCAGTCCTTATGAATATCATGGATTTAGTTCAGGTAGTGTGTGATAATTTCAAAGTGTAAATATACCTTTTTTGGTCTCAGACTGTATGTATGCAAACATAATCCAAATAATCACTTACATCTTGCAATTACATCATCTAAACCCCCGTCAATTTGTTGTTATATATCCAATTAAGCTGATTTTTTAAATTGTGAATCACATGATGTCTAGGATTTGCTTTTAAATATTTCAGCAAAGGAAAGAGAAACAGAAACTAGATAAAGCTAACCTGGCAAATCTTCATAATTGCTAAAACTGGTCATGGATATATGGAAGTTCACTGTACTGTTCTCTCTACTTCTGTGCATGTTTGAAAATTTTCATAATAAAAATAGTTCTTCAAACTTTTAAACTGCTGACTCAAATACAATGTATGTTTTAACATCTTGGCACAGATTCATTCACATATTAACATATCATTGTTTCACATCATGAAGGGAAAACTTTACCTTAAATTCTTCTCATTTCACATTAGATAAGGGCTGTACCATGTTTCATCTCCAACTCGGAGTTTTTCTAGATGCAGTGGAGGAGACGGCTTACTCATGTCCTGGTCAATTTTAATAAGCAAGCATATGATGAGCACCTCCTGTGACCTCTGCAATATTCTGTTCCAAATGAGCCAACTCGGTGCCTCTAGACTCAGGAATGAAGTCCCTCACCTCGGTAATAACACTGTTATCACTCAGCAGTGTTCTGAGGTGAATTTAGGAAGTTTGCCTGACATATGCTCTGGGTTTCTGCAATCTCAAAAACATGTTCTAAAACCACAGTCATTGAAGAATTATTTGCACAGTCACAAAAGGCTCAAGCATTAGACTGTGTTATTTCGTAAATTGTTATGTTCTCTTGGTTTCATGGGCACCCATAGTACAGCATCCTGGTAGTGACGCTAACTAGGGACTAAGGGTTTCAACATTATTACATCATTTGCCCAGGACAGATATAGTTTATTCCTGGTTGTCCCAGAATAATTATGAACATGTCTCATTTCTCCCAATACAAATCATTCCCTAGGTTCAACACAAACACACATTCATTCATTTTCATATGTACTCTGAGATTTCTCCCCTTTGTACCTTCGAACATTCTTTTCTCTGGTTAGAATGTACCCCACACCTACAACTGCCAGCTTTGGCAAATAAGAATTCATAGTTCCCAGTTAAATTTGAATTTCAGGTAAAATGATAGTTCTTAGTATAATATAACCCATGCATATTTACACTTAATTATTCATCTGAAATTCAATTTAACTGGGCATCCTATATTTTATCTGACTACCCTACCAACACCCCAATCTATGTTTTCAAGGCCTAACTTGGATGTTTCTTCCTCTTTGAAACTTTGACAGAATACTCCTTATATACTTCCAGTGCTGACTCCCAGAGCTTTTAACTGTTCCTCTCTCATCATACTGCATGTTCTATGATAAATGGACAAAACCACTTAGTGCCTACTCCTCCATTACACTTATTTTTTTCTCCTCTGCACTACTAATTACATAGTTGACAATCAATAAATACTTTGAATGTGCAGGAATATGTACTCTAGTGATCTCAGTTGTACTTGATCAAGTTAATAAATTGTTTAAATTTCCTTAGAATTATTTTGAAAATCTTTTTAACAGCTTCTAACAAAAACAGTTGAATATTAAAATCAGTTCTTGGTTTCAGAGTAAAAAATATAGCTACTGCTGAAAATTTCCTAAAATCACAGATGTGAACCAAGTTATGGATATAATTCTTGACATACACACTATTAAAAGTATCATATTTCCAAAACTAATCTTGGATTTGGGTAACTTTATCTTAAAAATTGAATAGAAAACCCTTATAATGTCAATTTTACTTTTTATAGGTTTTAGAATCTTTCAATGATTACATAGCATATGCCTCCTATCTACCATTAGTTTTCTAGTGAATAGCTCTTTCACTATGCCACAAGTTTTTTAATATTATTCCTTTTCTAAAGGAAATTGATTCAATGTAATTTTAATTCCCAAGATATTAAGGTCTATTATGCAAATAATTCTAGAACTATTTATTTTCTTGCACACACAAACACACACACACACACAAACATGCATCCATAGCTCTGGAGAAACATAATCAAATAAATTAATTACTGCCAACTTTCCTACTTCTTCCAAAGGATATAAATTATCATTTTATTACTCTACATTATTTTCATAAGAACATATATTATTGTTACCAAAAAAATTCTCCTAACATTTTTGTCCAGTTCTTTGGGATAATTCATTTGTTTACTGTTCATTCAACAATTTATAGCGTTATCTATTAGCTACATCTCAGTGCTTGGATATAATCTTACAGAAAACCACAGTTTCTAAAAAGGTATATATTAAAGATTTTTGAAAACAGACAAACAAGGATTACAAGTGCATGCTAAGATGTTTTCTTGGAAACATTGAGTATTTGCAATGCCACATCATTGTGAAAATATAATTTCAACCCACATCTGGTTAAACAATTTTACCTTTCATTTTTAAAGCAGTCTTTCAAAACTTTAGTCACAGGTTGAAATTAAGACACGCTAAAAACAAAAACAAAAAATTTCTTTTTTTGGCAAAAATTAAATGGTTCTGTCTGATCTCCCCAGGAATGTCATCCTCCCCCTCCAATGCACTCCTTTCAGGGATGTGAAGGAATCAATGGGCTGCAGCCCAGTCACCCAAATCAGTTGAATCAACCCTCATAATCAGTGGGATACTGATGTCACAATGAGGCCATGTTCAGACTCACAAAGAAAATGTACTCTACGGCCCAAGAAAGAATGCAAATACGACTGTGTCTTCCAGACAATATGAGAATCAAACAAGTCTTTTTCAACATTCTATTGTTGCTAGATAAACCAGATTTTGGTCCTGAGCCCCAAATAGAGGGAGAGATTTAATAAAATTTTAAACAAATTCCCCCCTTACAAAATGTAAATAAATAGATGTGCAATTGAAAAATATGATGGTAATTTTATTTTTTACTAATACTGTAGTCTCCACAGATATTTCACCATGACAATTTGACAGCAGTGGTATTTTGCTAATTTCTAAATAAGTTGGAAGATAAAGTGATTCACAGCAAATATAATTGCTCTTCTCCTCACCACCACATAAATAGTATTTGTTATAAATTTTAAAAGCCACATTTATGCATTTAAATTATTAAAGCAAGTATAAGGCTTCCACATTGTGTTGTTTTGCAAGGGTTATCATGGAATCTTCACCATTTATCATACATGTACTTCTGTCTTTTTTCTACTCAGAGGCACAGCATGAAAAAACTTCATTTCACATTGTAACATCCCTATGTGGAGCAGTGTGATGAAATGAGGCACAGGGGGAGTTATACTCTGGTAAACAGTTGGTCTTCAGGAATGATAGCATTTTATGCTGAGACTGATATATCAATTTTAAGTCCTAAGAGATGACTGATCTGAAAGCCAGAATGTCACCAGTGATGAACTACGTGCATGTGAAAAATTACAAGTAACGTGACTAGGCCTGCTGAGAGGCCTCTCGTCCAGGCCCATTTCACAACCAGACATAGAAAGCAATGGGTCCTCCACCAGTGAGGGTTCTCCATTAATTATTCCATAGCACTGGTCAGCAAAAAAGCATTAGTTTTGTCATGGACATCTAAAATGTGCCACTAAATAATTTACATTCAATGATGTTGTAAATGTGACCAGAAATATGTTTCACAGATAGCATTTTTACATGCATATATTTTATATACAAAAAGAAGAAATGGAGGTTTTAGGAGAAAACCCATTTTGCTCAACAATTCACAGCAGTATTTTTCTTGGCTCAAATTAAAAAAGCAACCCCTAGTTTTGTTTTAGCCCACATTCTCAAAGTGCAAAGTATTTGTCACTGTGTATATAAACTGTGGGGTGATATTGAAAACATTTTCTTGATTAAAATGGGAGGCATGGGAGCTACTACTGGCAGTTTTAATCACCTAGATATAAACTGCAATTTATTACAACCTCATAGTAAAAGATTAATGTTGGAAATGTTGACTTTATTTGTTAAATCATATTCATTTTCACCTCATATAAGATCATAGGAAATTGAGCTATAAAACCTGCATTTTTATAAATAACGGCTTCTTATAGCCATGGGAAAGTTACTTAATTTCTCTGTGTCTCCATCCTCTCATCTGTAAAATGGGTTATACTAAAGAGAGTCCTACAGGTTGAAAAGGAAAAATAGCAGACAGAGGGTTGCAGGAGAATGTAAAAATGAAGAATATCAGGGAAGGTAACTAATAGTGTAAAAAGAGACACAAAAATAAGTTACGGCATATAAAAGCTAAAGGCTAAAATGGTTGAAGTAAGTACTGCCATAACAGCAATAATATTGATTATTAATAGATTAGACTCCCCAATCAAAAGACACAGACGTGCAGAATGGATATATTTATGAGCCATCTATATGCTGTCTCCAAGAGACTAACCTTAGACCCAAGGATATAAATAGGTTGAAAATGAAAGGCTCAAAAAAGATATTCCACACACACAGTATCAAAAAAAGCTGGAGAAGCTAAACTAATTTCTGAAAATTTTAATTGCAGAGCTCTTAAAAGAGACAAAGAAGGACATTATACATTAATAAAAGGGGAACTCCTCCAAGAAGAAATAAGAATCATAAATATTTACACACTTAACTAGACTGCCTCAAAATACATGAGGCAAACACTAGCAAAACTGAAGGGAGAAATAGACATATTTACAATAATAGTTGGAGACTTCAATGCACCACTCACATCAGTAGATAGAATATCTAGACAGAGAATCAATAAGGAAACAGACAAATTGAATAATTTGATAAATGAACTAGACCTAACAGACATATACAGAACAATGCTTCCCCAAAAAGCAGGATATATATTCTTCTCAAGTGTTCATGGATCATTCTCCAGGAGAGACCACATGTTGAGTCACAAAACATGTCTCACTAAATTTAAATAGATTGAACTAATACAAAGCACTTTCTGTGATCATAATGGAATAAAGTTGGAAATCTACAACAGGTGGAGGACTGCAAAATGTACAAATTTGTTGAGGTTAATCAACACACTCTTAAACAATCAGTGGGTCAAAGTAGAAATTACAAGAGAAATCAGTGAATATCTAAAGACAAATGAAAATGAGAACAAAAATATCAAAACTTAGAGAATGCAGTGAAGGCAATGCTGAGAGGGTAATTTCTAGCCCTAAACTTAAAAGGGAGAAAGAGCTAAAATCAAAGACTTAAAAGGGAGAAAGAGCTAAAATCAAAGACCTAGCTACACACCTGGAGAAGCTAGAAAAATAACAGCAAACCAATCACAAAGCAAGCAGAAGGAAAGAAATAACAAAGATTAGAGCAGAGAAAATGAAATTGAAACCAAAAATAAATAAAGAAAATCAACAAAAGTAAACATTGGTTCTTTGAGAGAATCAACCAAATTTACAAGCCCTTAGCTAGACTGACTGAAAGCTTTCCCATTAATTTTGGGAACAAGACAAGGATGCCCACTGTCACCAATCTTATTCAACATTGTGCTAGAAGTTCTAGCTTGAGCAATTAGGCAAGAAAAAGAATAAAAGCCATCCAAATTGAAAAGGAAGAAATAAAACTGTCACTATTTGCAGATGATATGATCCTAAATCAAGAAAGTCCCAAAAAAATCTACAACAAAAATACTAGCACTAATAATTGAATTCAGCAAAATGGCAGGATACAAGATAAACACACAAAAATCAGTAAATGTTTCTATACACTGGTAATGAGCAATCTGAGGAGGAAATCAGGGGAAAAATCCATTTACAACAGCAACAAAAAGAATCAAATGTCTAGGAATAAACTTAACAAAGGATGTAAAAGACCTGTATTCAAGAAACTACAACACATTGCTAAAAAAAAAATCAAAGAAGACCTAAATAAATGGCAGGACATTCAGTGTTCATAGATTAGAAGACTAAATATTGTTAAGATGTCAATTCTCCCCAAATTGATTTACAGGTTCAATGCAATCCCAATCAAAATTCCAACAGCCTACTTGGCAGAATTGGAAAAGCCAGTTATGAAATTTAGTGGAAGAGTAAGGGGTCCCAAATAGCCAAAATAGAAGTGAGAGTTCAGAAATAGACCCTCACTTCTATGGTCAATTGATTTTTGACAAGGCTACCAACTCTGCCCAACTGGGACAGAACAGTCTCTTCAACAAATGGTGCTGGGAAAAGTGGATATCCATATCCAAAAGAATGAAAGAGGACCCCTATTTCATACCTTATACAAAAATTAACCCAAAAAGGATCAAAGACCTAAATATAAAAGCCAGAGCCATAAAACTTGTAGAAGAAAATGTAGGGAAGCATCTTCAAGTTCTTGTGGTAGAAGGTGGTTTATTAGACCTTACATGCAAAGCGTAAGCAATGAAAGAAAAAATAGATAAATGGAACCTCCTCAAAACTGAATACCTTTGTGCTTCAAAGGACTTTGTCAAGAGAGTGAAAAGTCAATCTACTCAATGGAAGAAAATATTCGGAAATCACATTTCCAACAAGGATTTAATATCTGAAATACATAAAGCAATCCTACAACTCACAGATAAAAAGACAACCCAATTTAAAAAAATGGGCAAAGGAGTTGGTTAGACAGCTTTCCAAAGAGGATATTGAATTTCTAAAAGCACATGAATCATCACTAGCTAATAGGGAAATGAAAATCAAAGCTACAATGATATACCATTTCACACCTACCAGAAAGGCCACTACTAAAAAAAAACCAGGAAACTACAAATATTGAAGAGGATGTAGAGACATAGGAACATCTATTCACTGTTGGTAGGAATGTAGAATGGTACAGCCACTGTGGAAGATGGGCGGTTCCTCAGGAAGCTAAATATAGAACTGTCATATGATCCAGAAATTCTGCTACTAGGTATATATTCAGAAGAACTGAAGACAGGATGCCAACAAACATTTGTACACTAAGGTTCATAGTAGCAATATTCACAATTACCAAAAGATGGAAACAACCCAGGTGTCCATCAACCGAAGAATGGATAAACAAAATGTGTTATATACTTACAATGGAATATTATTCAGCTGTAAGAAGAAATGAAGTCTTGAGGCATGTGACAACATCTATGAATTTTAAGTGCATTATGCTGAATAAAATAAGGCAGACTCAAAAGGACAAATATTGTATGACCTCACTGATATAAACTAACTATAATACTAAAACTCATAGAGTTAAAATCTAGAACATAAGTTACAGAGGATAGATTGGGGGTAGAGAATATGGAGCTGATGCTTAATTTGTATAGAATTTCTATTTAGGTTGATTGTAAAGAATTGGAGATGGTTGGTGAAGATGGTAGCACATTATAATGAGTGAAATTCACAGTGACGATATGTATGCGCATTTATGGTTTAAAGGGAAAGTTTAGATTCTTATATCACGAGAAGGAAAGCCAGAGGATGAAACATGGGTCTGCATAACATAGTGAATCCTCTTGTGGATGATGAGTGTGATCAAAAGCACAAATATAAGATGGATATTCTTCCATCCACTGCAAAAATTAATAATAATAATAAGGTCATTATGCTAAGTGAAAGAAACCGACATAGAGTACTATATACTGTTTGACTCCATTTATATAGTGCAAATATAAATAAATTTATAGGTGAAAAAAAGTGTTTGCTCTGGCAAAAATAGATCAGTGGTTATGTAGGACTAGAGAAAGATATAGAGGGATTGACAGGTGACTACTGAGGTGTATAGGATTTTTCTTTTTGGAGTGGTGAAAATGTACTAGAATTAATTGTAGTGATGGATACACAACCCTGTGAATATACTAGATGACACTAATTATACACTTTAGATTGATTGTATGATACGTGAATTAATCTCAATAAAGCTGCTTTGAAAAAAAGAATGTAATGACATTAGACATTGTGTTAACCATTTCCACCACCTATATAACTAAATAAGTCTCACCAATTTATTTTTTTAACTTGTGAGTTGTTATCAAAGGGAACATATAAATAGTGTCAAAGGGAACATATAAATAGTGTCAAGTTGGTATCTCTAAATAGCAATAAAATCTATAGCTAAAACCATCCTGAATGAAACTAACAAGAAAAAAAAAGCTACTTAGTTTTTGCTTAACATACCAATTTAGATAATAGAGCTTAAATTATGACTGTAGTTTCTGGTGGGAAATAAATCTTTGAAAACTGAAGGCTTTTCTTCTTTTATTATTATTAAGATTTATTCACACACCATACAATCATCCAAAGTATGCAATCAATTGATTATCTTACCATCATATAGTTGTTCATTCATCACCCCAATCTATTTTTTGAACATTTTCCTTGTGCCAGAAAAAGTGAAAATAAGAATTAAAAAAAAGAGTAAAAAAGGAACACACAAATTGTCCCCCCCACTTCTGCCCTATTTTTTCTTTAGTTTTTTGCCCTTATTTTTCTACTCATCCATCCATACACTGGGTAAAGGGGAGTGTGATCCACAGGGTTTTCACAATCACATTGTCACCCCTCGTAAGCTACATTGTTATACAATCATCTTCAAGAGTCAAGACAACTGGATTATAGTCTGATAGTTTCAGGTATTTACTACTAGCTATTCCAGTTCATTAAAACCTAAAAAGAGTCATTTATATAGTGCATAAGAGTGCCCACCAGAGTAACCTCTTGACTTCATTTGGAATCTCTCAGCCACTGAAACTTTATTTCATTTCATTTCACATCCCCCTTTGGGTCACGAAGATGTTCTCCATCCCATGATGCCAGGTCAAGATTCCTACCTCTGGGAGTCATATTCTGCATTGCCAGGGAGCTTTACACACCTGGGTGTCAGATCCCATGAAGGGGGGAGGGCAGTGATTTCACCTACCAAATTGGCTTAGCTAGAGAGAGAGGTGAAGGCTTTTCTTGAAACCCTTAAAATGGTTTGAATAAATTATCACAAAATGGTACAATGTGTAACATATGAAAACTCTGACCAAATACCAGGCAATGTCAGGCATTCATTCAATAATTATTTATGGAGCCAGGAACTGTTGAAAACACTGGGAATACAAAATAAAGTCTTATTCTCATAAAGCTTACATTCTAGAAGATATTGGCAAAAATAAATTTAAATACAATAGTCTGTGACAAGAAAACAATAAGTAATCAGATTTTTTCATTTGTACAAAGGAATAGAAGAGCATTTGTTTAGCCTGTTAATATATGGAAACCTATATAAAAACTTATGATCCAAAAAATCCTGAGGAAGATTTTCTGTTCACATGTATATATATCTATGTTAGTAAATTCAAAAATTACAGACAGTAAATATTTTAAGAACCCTCAAAACAAACAACCCCTCCCCCAGTTCAAGAGTGGCATAATATTCTAATTTTCCTAAGAAACCATAGAATGTATTTATAATGTAGTAAAATTTTTCAGTGTTTGCAAACTCAAAGTTTATACAAAGAACAGACAGGAATCATAAATGATTGACTAAAAAAACAATAAATTAGGGACTGTGGTAAACTTGAGAGTCAAAGACAGACTACATATGTTTCTACATGCATACATACACACAGCTCTTTAATGTTTGATCAATTTGCTCTCCATACCAATCATATTTTCTCTGAAGAGTCCAGTATGCATCATCTATTGCTTGGTTGTCAGTGTTTGCTGAGGTCTTTCTCAACATCATCATCAACAAGCATCATTCATTAATCCTATTGAATAGAGAGCACTGTGCTGGTAATCAAACAATAGGGCTATAAAGAGATGTCATATGTTCTCTAGAGACATTATCACTTCTTTCTTCATAAAATTAACAATTGTCTGGGGACATGAGTATTGAAATACGAAAAAATTTATGGGTTTCTTGACGGAAAACTGTAATAAATACTTTTGTTTCCATTTTGAAACCAGATTTTAGTTGTTAAGTGGATTTGGATGCTTGTTTTTAAGTTGAAGTACAATAGAGATATATCACTCAACTCTGGTCATACAAGAGTGGCAAAATTGATATGCAAGAAGGTAAAATAAATTATTGAAAATATTCCTATTTAGGGAAAATATTAACTGAAAACTAGAATCTCTGAATTTTGTACTGCTATTGATATTATGTTAGTAAGAAATTTCTAAAGTACATGTTACATTTATTTATCGTGAAATAAAAAGAAACACTCTACTGAATGACAGTTTATCTCCAATTTTTTCCAAGAGTGGGACTGATACTACATTGATTTTTATTTAAAAATAAGGATCTACTCTATGTTATATTAATTACACTCTCTGACAGTAATTAATTATACCCAAAACCCTTCCTATTACATCTGTTTATTTGGGGGGGGTTAGCTAAAATTACTTTTTTGCATGCAGTTATATGAGTTTTGCCACATATGTAGATTTGTATAACAACCACCACAATCTGGATGCAGAACATCCCATCACTTCTAAAACTCTCTTTTGCTACCTCTTTGCAGTTACACTTTTCCTTCTCCCTTAATGACTGGCAACTAGTGATTTGTTCTGTTACTATAATTGTGTTTTCTGAGAATGCCATATAAATGAGATCACCCAGGATGTAATATTCTTTGACTCACTTCTTTACTTGGCAAAATGCCACTGAGGATCATCCAAGTTCTTGAGGGTATCAATAGTACATTATTCTTTTGTTTCCAATTGAACAAGATGGTAATGTAAGATGTTCCAGGGTTCCATTCCCCCACAAAATCTTTGAAGAACTAAAAATATTCATCAGAATCATCTTCCTCCAAACTCCAGAAAATAAAGAATTGTGTAACTGGGCAAATGACAAATCAAGAAAATGCAGCTTTAAAATGGCATGAGAAGCTTGTGATGCCTTTGATGGCCCCTCTCCAAACCCCTCCTGGTGCAATGTGAAGCCAGTCTGCATTCCTTTGTTGGGTCTCTGCTCCTGTTCCAGAGCAAGCAGTTAACAACTATGAGCACATTGGGATGCCTGTATGTCAATGCTAGTCTCTCAGATGGCAGCCTAAAGGACTTAGCCAGGAAACTCAACTCTGGCTTGCCCTTTCCAAACATTTTCAGCAGAAATAAGCAGCTTGAAGACAGATAAATCAGGATAAGAAATGATTAAGTCAAAGCAGCCCTTGCAGAAGGTGACCAGCTTTGAGACATAATAGAACACCCAGGAGAGGGCTGTCTATTTCATGGGGAATACAGAGGACATTTGGATTCCTGGAAATGGGACAATTCCTAACACTGTGATCAAACACAAGCTAAGTACAATATGAAGGCTCAGAAAAGACAGAGAGTATCTTCCATTTCACATTCACCTCAGGCTGATCTTCATAGAATGGCTAAACTTTGAAGAAAAGCATCAGTCAACACAGATCCAATTTTCAAAGACTTTGAAATGTGTCTTTGCATTTGTTTTTTGTTTGTGTTAGCTCCAAGCAGTCAAGGAAATCTCTGTCATATCTGTCATATCATGAGCTGAATATGTACTTAAGGAACAGAGATCTCAAGGACTAAATCCCAGATTTATCACATTAAAATATTAAATTGTAAAATATGCAACAAAAGATTACAAGACAAACAAAGAAACAGGAAATGATAGCCCATCCAGAGAAAAAAGATGAAAACTTTACAAGCATCAACAAATAAGACCAGTCTTTGGACATACCCAAAAAAGAATTTTAAAAAATGATCTTCAGTATGCTCAAGGCGATAAAAGAAAACATGGAGAAAGACTAAAGGATATGAGAAAAAAAAATGAATGTAAAATATGAAACTCTTAATAAAGAGATATAAATTTTAAAAAGGAATCAATAGAAATTCTGGAGTAGAAGGCAACAATAACTGAAATGACAAGTTCCCTACAGGGTTTCAACAGCAGATAAGAGCTGATGGAAGAAATAAATAGTGAATTGAAAGACACTTTTTCCAAAAAAGAAGGGAAAAAGTGAGCAGAGCCAAAGAGACTGTGGACCATCATCAAGAATACCAATATATGCATTATGGGAGTCCAAGAAGGAGAAGAGAGAAAGGGGCAAGAGGAATATTCAAAGACATAATAGCAAGAAACAAATTTAACAAAAACATGAATATACACATTTACACCAATCAACAAACCTCAAACAGAATAAACTTGAGAGGAACCAAACCCAAACACATACTAGTCAACCTGTCAAATGCTGAGGACAAGGAGAGATTTTTGAAAGCTGCAAGAAAAAAGGAGTGTGTTATGTACAAGAGAGCCCAAATAAGATTAAGTGCTGATCTCACATCAGAATTTATGGGGGCAAGAAGATAGTGGGACAAAGTATTTAACATGATGAAAGAAAAAAATTGCCAATCAATAATTTTATATCTGGTGAGACTATCTTTCAAAAATGAGGGAGAGATTAAGACATTGCCAGATAAACAAAAGTTAATGGAGTTTGTCACCACTAGACCTGCCCTACAGGAAAGGGAATTCTTCAGGTTGAAAGGAAAGGACACTAGACAGTAGATCAAAGTTGCATAAAATATAACAATCTCCACTATAGGTAACCATATGTCAATACTGTCATAATGTATTTTTTTGGTATGTAACTCCCCTTTTTACTTCTTACAGGTTCTACAATGAAAATGCATAAAAAGTAATGACAAACCTATTTTGGGGAGATACAATATATAAAGATATAATGTGTAACAAATACAATGCAAAGAGAGGGAGAGTGAGCTGTGAAACAGTATTTGTGTATGTTATTGAAGTTAACGTGGCATCATATCAAACATGATTGTTATAGATTTAGGATGCTGAATTTAGTCAGTAATAACCACAAAGAAAATACCTGAAAAATATACACAGAAGGAAATGGGATGGCATGCAAAATAGTACACTACAAAAAATCAAATAAATATGATAACAAGCATTAAAGGAAGATATGAAGAACAAAAATGGTATGAGACTTACAAAGACCAAGTAGCAAAATGACAGATTAAATTCCTGTATTATCAGTATCTCCATTAAATACATGTATTAAACTGTCCATTCAGAAGGTCTAGACTTGAAGAATGGATTTCATAAAAGCATAATCAACACTCTGGTGCTTATGAGAAACTCACCTTAAATTCAAAGAAACAAGTAGATTGAAAGTGAAAGGATGGAAAAATATCCCATGCAAATAGCAACAAAAGAGAGCTGAAATCACTATTACTAATATCAGACAAAAAAAAAAAACTTTAATTCAAAACTGTTACAGAGGACTAACAAGGTCACCATATACTCATAAAGGGGTCAATACAACAAAAAGACATAACAATTATAAATATGCATGTCCCTAATGGCAAAGCTCCAAAATACACAAAGCAAATATTGACAGACTAAAAGGGAGAAATAGATGGTATTACATTAATAGTGGCAGGCTTTGATATACCACTTTCAATGTTGGATAGAATATCTAAACAGACTATCAGTAAGAAAATAGACTTGAATAATACCATAAACCAACTAGACCTAATGGACATATACAGAACACTTCACCAAACAGCAGCAGAATATTCATTCTTTTCTAGTGCACATGGGTCATTCTCCAAAATAGACCATATATGGGGTCACAAAACAAGTCTCAATAAATTCAAAATATTGAAATCATACAGTGTATCTTCTCCATCCATAATGGAATGAAACTAGAAATCAATAATAGAGGGAGAACTAGAAAATTCACAAATAAGTGGAAAATAAACAATGCACTGTTAAACAAACAATGGTTCAAAGAGGAAATCACAGGGCAGTTTAGGAAATATCTTGAGATGAATGAAAATGAAAAATAACATACAAAACTTATGGGATACAGCAAAAGCAGTGCTGAGAAGGAAATGTAAAGCTCCAGATGCATATATTTAGAAAAGAAAGATCTCAAATCAGAGACCTAACCTCATGTTTCAGTTTGCTAAAGCTGCCAAAATGTAATATATCAGAAATAGGTTGGCTTTTAACAATGCAGATTTATTAAGTTACAAGTTACAATTCTAAGACCATGAAAATGTCCAAATTAGGGCAACAATATCTTCTCTGATGAAAGGCTGCTGGCATCTGGTGTTCCCTCGTCAGATAGCAAGGCACATGGGTGGCGTCTGCTGCTCCTTCATTCCCAGGTTTCATCACTTTCAGCTTCTGATTTCATTGGCTTTCTCTCTGAACATCTATGGATTCTCTCTTAGCATCTCCAGGGCATTTCTCTCTCTCCACTCTGTGTGCGTGTGTGTGTGTGTGTGTGTGTGTGTGTGTTTCTGCCTTCTATCCTCTCATAAAGGGCTCCAGTAAAGGATTAAGACCAACCTTGAATTGAGTGGGTCACATCTCAATTGAAACAACCTAATCAAAAAGTCCCACCCACAATAGGTCTGCACCCACAGGGATGAATTAAAAAACATGGTGCTTTCTGAGGTACATAACAGCTTCAAACTAGCACACCTCACAAAAGGAGGATCTAGAAAAAGAAGAACAAACTAAATTCAAGTGAGCTGTAGAAAGTAAATAGCAAAGATTATAGAAGAGATAAATGAAGTAGAGAATAAAATAATAATACAGAGAATCATCAAAACAACAGTGGATTCTTTTAAAAGATAAATAAATTGACAAACTTTTACCTTGACTGGAAAGAAGAAAAGAGGGAAGACACAAATAACTAAAATCAGGAATTGGAAAGGGGGCATTATTACCAAACCCATGAAAATAAAAAGTGTTATAAGAGGATACTATGAAAACATGTATGCCAACAAATTAGATAGCCTAGATGAAATGGACAAAATCCTAGAAACACAAAAATTATCTATACTGGTTGAGAAGAAATAGAAGATATGAACAGACCAAGAAGTATAGAGATTGAATCAATAATCAAAAATCTCCCAACAACAAAAAAAAAATCCCATAACCAGATGACTTCACTAGTAAATTTTACCAAATATTCCAAAAATAATTAACACTAATCCTACTCAAACTCTTGCAAAAAATTAGTGGAGGAAAAACTCCCTAACTCTTTCAATGAGACCAACATCATTCTAATAACAGAGCCAGATAAAGACACTACAAGCAAAGAAACCTACAGACCAATTTTGCTTATGAATAGAGATGCAAAAATCCTCAACAAAATACTAGCAAACTGAATTCAACAGCGCATTAAAAGAAATATACACCATGATCCCAGTATGCAAGGGTTGTTCAGCATAAGAAAATCAATTAATGTAATATACTGCATTAACAGAATGAAGGAAAAAACACATGATTACCTCAATAGACACATAAAAGACATTTGACAAAAATCCACTATCTCTTCTTTCCTAGAAAACTAGGAAAATAAGGAAACTTCCTCAAAGTGAAAAAAGGTCATATGTATAAAAACCACACTACAAAAAAATTGTACTCAATGGTGAATGCCTGAAAGCTTTCCCTCCAAGTACAGTAATGTGATGGTTAGGTTCATGTGTCAACTGGCCAGGTGATGATACCCAGCTGTCTGGTCTAACAAGCACAGGCCTAACCATTGCTGTGAGGATGTTTGTGCCTGGTTAATAAACCAACAGGCTGGTTTATTAAATCATCAGTCAATTGGATGCAGCTGTGACTGATGACTCAGCGAAGGGTGTGTCTTCCACAATGAGAGGATGCAGTTGGCTGGATATAATCCAATCAGTTGAAGACTTTTAAGCAAGACAGATAGAGGACCTTCATTTCTTCTTCAGCTGCCCAGTGAAGCATTTCCTGAGGAGTTAATCGAAGTTGCCAGTTCATCTCCTGAGGAGTCCATCGAGCACGTTCATCAAAGTTGCCAGTTCATTTCCTGAGTTTATCGGACATCTTCATTGGAGTTGCCAGTTTGCTGACTGCCCTATGGAATTTGGACTAATGCATACCCACAGTTGCATGAATCCCTTTTATTCCTAGATATCTCTCATTGATTCTGTTTCCCTAGAGAACCCTAACTAATACAAGGTCATATGTGAAAAAAACTACACTACAAAAAAAATTGTACTCAATGGTGAATGCCTGAAAGCTTTCCCCCCAAGTACAGTAACAAGAAAACTATGCCCACTGTCACCACTGTTATTCAACATTGTACTGAAATTTCTAGCCAAAGGAATTAGGCAAGGCAAGAAAGAGAAATAAAAGTCATCCAAATTGGAAAGAAAAAAGTAAAATTTTCGCTATTTGCAGATGACACAATTTTATATACAGAAAATCCAGGAAAATCCTCAAAAAAAGCTACAAATTCATCAAAGTGGCAGTGTACAAGATCAACATGCAAAATTCAGTAGTATTTCTATACCCTAGTACTGAACAAACTGAAGAGAAAATCAAGGAAAAATTCCACTTAAATAGCAACTAAGATGTTTTGCAGAAAACTACAAAACATTGCTTTAAAAAAATACCAAAGCCTAAATAAATGGAAGGGCTTTCCACGTATATGAATTGGAAGACTAAATATTAAGATGTCAATTCTACCCATAGTGATTTACAGATTCAAAGCAATCCCAATAAAAATTCTAACAGCCTTCTTTTCAGAAATAGCAAAGCCAATCATCAAATTTATATGGAAGGATAAAGGATCATGAATAGCCAAAACCACCTTTAAAATAATGAATGAAGTTGAAGGACTTAAATTTTGCTATATTAAAGTTTATTACAAAGCTATGGTAAACAAAACAGTTTGGTACTGGCACAAGAATAGACATATAGTCCAATGGAATCAAATTGAGAATTCAGAAATAAACCCTCACTTCTATGGCTAATTGATTTGATAAGGATGCCAAGTCCACTCAATGGGGAAATAATAGCCTTGCCAACAAAAGGTGCTAGGAAAACTGTGTATCCACATGCAAAAGAATGAAAGTAGACCCATACTACACAACATACACAAAAATTAACTCAAAATGGAACAATGACTTAAATATAAGAACCAAAACTGTAAAACAGCTAGAAGAAAACATAGGGAAGCATCTTCAGGACATAGTGTTAGGAAATGGTTTCTTAAACTCTTAACTGAAAGCAAAAGTCCCAAAAGAAAAAATATGTATATAAATGGGACTACATCAGAATTTAAAACTTTTTTTATCAGTGGACTTCATCATGAAAATTTTATAAACCCTACGAATTAGTGAAAATATTTGAAAACCAGAAATGCAGGTTTCACATCCAGAATATATAAAGAAATCATATATATATATCCATAATATGTTTAAAAATCTGTATGATTTTTCTATAAACCTACAATTTCTCTCATAAAAAAATAAATTTACAAATAGGTTTTTTGTTTTTTTGTTTTGTTTTGTTTTTTGGCTTAATAGTATTTCCTTGATTGGATATACTAAAGTTTGTCCTTTCACTTGTTGAAAGATATTTGGGTTGTTTCCAGCTTTGGCAACTATGAGTACATTTCCTATAAATATTTGTGCACAGGTTTTTACATTAACAATATCTTTCATTGCTATAGGACTATTCAAATTATGTTTCATCCTGAGTGAGTTCTTTTTTAATTCAATTTTATTGAGATTGTCCACATACCATACAATCATCCACAGTGCACAATCAATTGCCCATGGTACCATCACACAGCTGTGCATCCATCACCACAATTATTTTTTTTTTTTTTTAATCATCATTTTATTGAGATATATTCACATACCACGCAGTCATACAAAACAAATTGTACTTTCGATTGTTTACAGTACCATTACATAGTTGTACATTCATCACCTAAATCAATCCCTGACACCTTCATTAGCACACACACAAAAATAACAAGAATAATAATTAGAGTGAAAAAGAGCAATTGAAGTAAAAAAGAACACTAGGTACCTTTGTCTGTTTGTTTGCTTCCCCTACTTTTCTACACATCGATCCATAAACTAGACAAAGTGGAGTTTGGTCCTTATGGCATTCCCAATCCCACTGTCACCCCTCATAAGCTACATTTTTATACAACTATCTTCGAGATTCATGGGTTCTGGGTTGTAGTTTAATAGTTTCAGGTATCCACCACCAGCTACCCCAATTCTTTAGAACCTAAAAAAGGTTGTCTAAAGTGTGCGTAAGAGTGCCCACCAGAGTGATCTCTCGGCTCGTTTTGGAATCTCTCTGCCACTGAAGCTTATTTCATTTCCTTTCACATCCCCCTTTTGGTCAAGAAGATGTTCTCCATCCCACGATGCCGGGTCTACATTCCTCCCCGGGAGTCATATTCCACGTTGCCAGGGAGATTCACTTCCCTGGGTGTCTGATCCCACGTAGGGGGGAGGGCAGTGATTTCACCTTTCAAGTTGGCTTAGCCAGAGAGAGAGGGCCACATCTGAGCAACAAAGAGGCATTCAGGAGGAGACTCTTAGGCACAAATACAGGGAGGCCTAGCCTCTCCTTTGCAGCAACCGTCTTCCCAAGGGTGAAACTTATGGTAGAGGGCTCAACCCATCAAACCACCAGTCCCCTATGTCTGTGGTCATGTTAGCAACCATGGAGGTGGGGTAGGCGAATACCCCTGCATTCTCCACAGGCTCCTCAAGGGGGCACTACATCGTTTTTTTTTTTTTGTTTTTTTGTTTTTTTTTTTTTTTCCTTGTTTGTCTTTTTTCTTTTTTTTTTTTTTAACTTTCCCTTCTTTTTTCAAATCAACTGTATGAAAAAAAAAGTTAAAAAGAAAACAAACATACAATAAAAGAACATTTCAAAGAGACCATAGCAAGGGAGTAAGAAAAAGACAACTAACCTAAGATAACTGCTTAACTTCCAACATGTTCCTACTTTACCCCAAGAAAGTTACATACTATAGCAACATTTCAGTGAACTTGTTCCTACTACATCCATCAGAAATTAACAGACCATAGTCATTTCTGGGCATCCCCAGAACGTTAAATAGCTTATCTGTTCTTCTTGGATTATTGTTCCCCCTTCCTTAATTGCTCTCTACTGCTAGATCCCCTACATTCTACATTATAAACCATTTGTTTTACATTTTTCAAAGTTCACATTAGTGATAGCATATAATATTTCTCTTTTTGTGCCTGGCTTATTTCGCTCAGCATTATGTCTTCAAGGTTCATCCATGTTGTCATATGTTTCACCAGATCGTTCCTTCTTACTGCCGCGTAGTATTCCATCGTGTGTATATACCACATTTTATTTATCCACTCATCTGTTGATGGACATTTGGGTTGTTTCCATCTCTTGGCAATTGTGAATAATGCTGCTATGAACATTGGCGTGCAGATATCTGTTCGTGTCACTGCTTTCCGATCTTCCGGGTATATCCCGAGAAGTGCAATCGCTGGATCGAATGGTAGCTCTATCTCTAGTTTTCTAAGGAACTGCCAGACTGACTTCCAGAGTGGCTGAACCATTATACAGTCCCACCAACAATGAATAAGAGTTCCAATTTCTCCACATCCCCTCCAGCATTTGTAGTTTCCTGTTTGTTTAATGGCAGCCATTCTAACCGGTGTTAGATGGTATCTCATTGTGGTCTTAATTTGCATCTCTCTAATAGCTAGTGAAGCTGAACATTTTTTCATGTGTTTCTTGGCCATTTGTATTTCCTCTTCAGAGAACTGTCTTTTCATATCTTTTGCCCATTTTATAATTGGGCTGTCTGTACTATTGTCATTGAGTTGTAGGATTTCTTTGTATATGCAAGATATCAGTCTTTTGTCAGATACATGGTTTCCAAAAATTTTTTCCCATTGAGTTGGCTGCCTCTTTACCTTTTGAGAAATTCCTTTGAGGTGCAGAAACTTCTAAGCTTGAGGAGTTCCCATTTATCTATTTTCTCTTTTGTTGCTTGTGCTTTGGGTGTAAAGTCTAGGAAGTGGCCGCCTAATACAAGGTCTTGAAGATGTTTTCCTACATTATCTTCTAGGAGTTTTATGGTACTTTCTTTTATATTGAGATCTTTGGTCCATTTTGAGTTAATTTTTGTGTAGGGGGTGAGGTAGGGGTCCTCTTTCATTCTTTTGGATATGGATATCCAACTCTCCCAGCCCCATTTGTTGAAAAGACCATTATGGCTCAGTTCGGTGACTTTGGGGGCCTTATCAAAGATCAGTCGGCCATAGATCTGAGGGTCTATCTCTGAATTCTCAATTCGATTCCATTGATCTATATGTCTATCTTTGTGCCAGTACCATGCTGTTTTGGCAACTGTGGCTTTATAATAAGCTTCAAAGTCAGGGAGTGTAAGTCCTCCCACTTCGTTTTTCTTTTTTAAAGTGTCTTTAGCAATTCGAGGCATCTTCCCTTTCCAAATAAATTTGATAACTAGCTTTTCCAAGTCTGCAAAGTAGGTTGTTGGAATTTTGATTGGGATTGCATTGAATCTGTAGATGAGTTTGGGTAGAATTGACATCTTAATGACATTTAGCCTTCCTATCCATGAACATGGAATATTTTTCCATCTTTTAAGGTCCCCTTCTATTTCTTTTAGTAGAGTTATGTAGTTTTCTTTGTATAGGTCTTTTACATCTTTGGTTAAGTTTATTCCTAGGTACTTGATTTTTTTAGTTGCTATTGAAAATGGTATCTTTTTCTTGAGTGTCTCTTCAGTTTGTTCATTTCTAGCATATAGAAACATTACTGACTTATGTGCATTAATCTTGTATCCCGCTACTTTGCTAAATTTGTTTATTAGCTCTAGTAGGTGTATCGTTGATTTCTCAGGGTTTTCTAGATATAAGATCATATCATCTGCAAACAATGACAGTTTTACTTCTTCTTTTCCAATTTGGATGCCTTTTATTTCTTTGTCTTGCCGGATTGCCCTGGCTAGCACTTCCAGCACAATGTTGAATAACAGTGGTGACAGCGGGCATCCTTGTCTTGTTCCTGATCTTCACAATTATTTTTTTTTTCAAATTTTTAGACCATTTTCATTACTCCAAAAAAGAAATAAACACAAAAAAAAGGAAACTCAAATCCTCCCATACCCCAAAGAAACCCCCCATTATTGATGCATAGTATGATATACTACATTTGTTACTGTTGATGAAAGAATGTTAAAATACTACTAACTGTAGTACATAGTTTGCAATAGGTATATTTTCCCTATATACTCCTCTACTATTAACTTCTAGTTATAGTGTCATACATTTGTTCTACTTCATGAAAGAGATTTCTAATATTTGTACAGTTAATCATGGACATTGTCCACCAAAAGATTCACTGTTTTATACATTCCCATCTTTTAACCTCCAACTTCCCTTCTTTTGACATATGTGACTCTAAGCTTCCCCTTTCCACCACATTCACATACCATTCAGCACTGTTATTCTCACAATAAAAAAAAAAGAGAGAGAAATAAAAAAAGCCAGCTAAAGAGCAAAAAAAGGTTAGGTAGAATTAAAATACAGTACAATAAGAGAGTCAGACAACATCATCAATGCCCTCCCTTATGTCTCCCTCTTATAGGCATTTAGCTTTGGTATATTGCCTTCATTATATTAAAGGGACCCCCTTTATGTTAACTATAGTCTCTAGTTGGCATTGATTGTATTTTTCCCCAATACCACCTCATTTTAAACACCTTGCAATGTTGACATTTATTTGTTCTCATTCATGTAAAAACATATTTGTACATTTTATCACAATTAACCATTCTAGGTTTCACTAAATTATATAGTCCCAGTCTTTATTTTTCTTCTTTCCTTCTGGTGTCCCACATGCCCTTAATGTTCCTCTTTTAACCATACTCACAGTCATCTTTGTTCAGTGTACTTAAATTGTTGCGCTACCATCACCCAAAACTGTGTTCCAAACCTCTCACTCCTGTCTTTTCCTAAATGTCTCTAGTGCTCCCTTTAGTATTTCCTGTAGAGCAGGTATCTTGCTCACAAACTCTCTTATTGTCTGTTTGTCAGAGAATATTTTAAACTTCCCCTCATATTTGAAGGATAGTTTTGCTGGATATAGGATTCTTGGTTCGTGGTTTTCTTCTTTCAGTATCTTAATATACCACACCACTTCCTTCTTTCCTCCATGGTTTCTACTGAGAAATCTGCACATAGTCTTATCAAGCTTCCTTTGTATGTGATGGATCGCTTTTCTCTTGCTGCTTTCAGGATTCTCTCTTTGCCTTTGATGTTTGATAATCTGATTATTAAGTGTCTTGGTGTAGGTCTATTCAGATCTATTCTGTTTGGGGTATGTTGCACATCTTGTATCTGTAATTTTATGTCTTTCATAAGAGATGGGAAGTTTTCATTGATTTTCCTCTATTACTGCTTCTGCCCCTTTTCCCTTCTCTTCTCCTTCTGGGACACCAATGACATGTAAATTCGTGCTTTTCATTTTGTCTTTAAGTTCCTGGAGACGTTGCTCATATTTTTCCATTCTTTTCCCTATCTGTTCTTTTGTGTGTAGGATTTCAGGTGGCTTGTTCTCCAGTTCCTGCATGTTTTCTGCTGCCTCTTGAGGTCTGCTGTTGTATGGCTCCATCGCGTTTTTCACTTCATGTGTAGTGCCTTTCATTTCCATAGATTCTATCAGTTGTTTTTTCAAACTTTCTATTTCTTCATTATGTTCACCCAGTGTTTTCTTTATATACTTCATCTCTTTTGCCATATCTTCCCTGAACTCGTTGACTTGGTTTCTGATTTGATTTAGCATATTTATTCAAAAATCTTTAATAGTTTCATTAAAGTGAAACAATATCTCAACTGTATCTTAATTGAGGTCTAAGTTTGTTCCTTTGACTGGGCCATATCTTCATTTTTCCTAGTGTGAATTGTGGTTTTCTGTTGTCTAGGCATCTGGTTTCCTTCAAAGCCTCAACCAGATTTTCCCAGACCAGAAGGGGGAAATATTCAGTGTCAGGTTTCCCTAAGGTTGTGTCTTAGAAGATTAACAGACTTTCCTGTGAGGCCTCTGGCCACTGTGCTTTTCCTAACATGTCCAGCAGGTAGCACCTGTCAGCCTGTTGCTCTCCACTGGTGTGAAGAGGCATGGTTCCTTTAATTTTTCAGGTTAAATTGTTTCTGGATTGATTGTTTTTCCCCAAGCCTTAGGGTCTGAGTTCTGAAGGGAGAGCCAGCCCTAGAACTAGGCCCCACCTCCTTCCTTTTAGGGAAGATGCACCCCCTAGGAAGTTATCTTCTGCATTTGAATAGCTCCTTTGTCTCTCTGATTCTGCTAACTTCACCTTCATCTGGATCAGAGTGCTGCAAACTGAAAATGGCTAAGGTTCTCTGAGCTGCTCAGTTTGAGAGAGAAAAAAGGAAGAGAAAGCCCCCTTTCAGAGCTAGTCCATGGCCCCCCAGCTTTGTCCAGTGGCCAGAGACATCAACCAGTCTCTGAGCTCCCTTTCCCAGGGCACTTGTGCCTTCTGGATCTCTAAGGTCAGTCTCTAAAAGTTTCCATTTTTTTTAATCAATTTTTTTTCTCCTCATCAGCCCCACCTCCTCTCCACTGGGAGTGACCTCAGGGTACTTTGCTGCTTGTTAGGGGTTTTTCTATGTTTGTAGCTTGTATTCAGCAGTCCACAATTGTTAATTAAAGCCCCAGTTGGAGTTGGGCTAAGCTATATTCACTTGCTCCAGGAATGCTGCTTTCTCCTACAATGAGTTCTTGTAGCTCAGCCTGCCATGGGAGAAGGCTCCTGGCATAGTTCCACAGTTTTTACTTACAGCTTCTATGCTGCGATCTCAGACATTCCACCCAATCTAGGTTGGTGTATGATGTGTAGACAGTCACAGTTGTCCCCCAGCAGTAGTTCCAGATTCCTTACTAGTTGTTCCTGGTTGTTTATTATTTGCTCCAGGGGATTAACTAAACTCCACACCTCTCTACACTGCCATCTTGCCCCTCCTCTTCCCTTGATGAGTTTTGATAGTTTTTATTTATGAGGAATTTGCCTGTTTTATCTAAGTTGCCAAATTTATGTGCATAGAATTGTCTTTACTTTGCCCTTATTATTCTTTTAATGTCTATGAAGTCTGTAGTAATTCCTCCTTTTCATTCATTATATTGTGGATTTTTGTCTTTTCTCTTTCTCTGTTTCTCTTTGATTGTGAATTGTTTAAATAAATATTGCTGAATTTCCAAGTATATGGACATTTTCCTTCTATCTTTCTGCTATTGATTTCTAGTCTAATTTCATATGGCCACAAGACATACTCTGATTTCAATTCTTTTAAATATTTGTATTTGTTAAGGTTTACTTTGTAACTCAGGGTATGGTCTGTTTTGGTTCCATGTACATTTTAAAAGAATTAATATTCTTCTATTGTTAAGTGACATGGTAATTGTTAAGTGGTGCAATTAAGTGGTAATCATTCGATTTTTCTATATACTTGCTGGTTATCTGTCCATTTTATCCATTGCTGAGGGAAGGGTGTTGAAGTCTCCAACTATAATTATAGATTTGTCTATTTCTCCTTCTTCCTTGATTTTTTTGCTTCATATATTTTAAGTTTTGTTGTTGAGTGCAATCGTATTTAGAATTGTTAAGTCTCCTAGTAAATTGATCCTTTTATCATTATATAATACCATTCTATATTGCTAGTAAGTTTCTTTCTCTAAAGTCTACTTTTTCTGATATTAATAAACTACTCCAGGTTTGTTTTGATGAGTATTTGCATAGTATATCTTTTTCCATCCTTTTATTATAATCCAATGTTTTAGCTTCCTAGGTTGCTTAAAGCAGACAACATGAAATATGTTGGCTTTTGACAATGGGAATGTATTAGCTTACAAGCTTACAGTTTTGAGGCCATGAAAAGTTCAAATCAAGTCATCATCAAGACAATGCTTTCTTCCTGAAGACTAGCTGCCCATGATCCTGAACTCCTCTATCACATGGCAAGGTACATTGTGATGTCTGCTGGTCTCTCCCTTCTCTTCTGGGTTTTGTTGCTTTCAGCTTCTTGCTTCTGTGGTTTTTTTCTACATGTGTCTGTATTTACCCTGTTTAGAAGACTCCAGTAAGAGGATTAAGATCTATGCTTAATGAGGTGGGTTTATACCTTAAATAAAGTTGCCCCATCAAAAGGTCCTACTTACAACGGGTCTACAGGAATGGATTAACTTTAATGACTTGCTTTTCTAGAGTACATACACTTTCAAACCACCACACCCTCCTGCATTATTACATGTGCAGAAAGTTTCTTGTATACTTAGAGTCTCACATAACATTCAAAATGTCTTATATACAATCTAAAATTACTCAGAAACTGATAAACCAGAAAAACTCAAGAGAATGGAAAAATCAACAGATGTCTACTTTGAGATATCTTCGTTAAATATGAGTTGCAACCAATATAAAACTAAATCAATAGTTGAAGCAGATTTCTGAACAAATGAACATAAAATGCATAATGATGGAATTAGGTTAGATATAACAAGATAAACAAAGAAACTTTTACAGTTTTTTAAAATGTTGCACCTGTAAGTTATGTTTAGTAATTCTTTGATTTAGTAGCAGAATGGACTACATGAATTCTTGGAGTTACCTTTTATCCCTTTGATTCCAGAATTGCATGTTGAATAACAAGACAGAAATTGTATTGCTGTTTGGGACAATATAATATATTTCCAATATGTTAGAGGGCAAATAAGTCTTTCCACACTAAAATATTATTTTTCTAGACTTTCCTGAATTTTTACATTTTGGAGGTTCCAGACATGTTTAAGAATTTTATGAAAACCTTATACTCCTTTGCAGAAAAGAACAACAATAAAATGAATATAGATCCCTTCAAAAAATTTTCAAAATTTATAGGCCTTCTCAAGGAGTCCATAAATCTAACATTAATGATTCACAAATTGTTTGCTCACTGTCACACAGACATACTTTTTCCTAATGTTTTATTAATTTTCATTTTAGTTAAATAATTGTAATTACACATTTATTCACATCAGAAATACATCCTTTTTAAATTAAATAAAATTTAGCTACATGGCAAATGTGTTCTTCCAGGAAAAGGTACTTATAAAGAAAATTTTCACATATTAATGCAATTTTCTCATTGTTTTTTATGATCTAAATTGAGTATATCTTTTAATAAGGAAAGTAAATTATTTGAAAATATCCATTAAGTGCTGAAAAACTAAAAATGTATTATTTCTAAAAAAAGGACCCAAAAAATTTCAAAAAGTGAAATATCACACAAATGACATAATACCCTCCCTTTCATTGTAGAGGAAAAAAAAACTAAAATTAGAGCTAGAATATGAATTTACTCATATTTGCAATGATGTAGCAATGACAGTGATCCCTTTCAAATTTGGAATTTGATGAGTCTATAGCAGTATTCAGAAGTTATTTTATGGCCAAAATATTTATATTAGGAGAAGGAATAGAAGTTGGAAAATAAAGAAGATAAAGAGAAAAAAAGAGTAGAAGATATGAATAAAGGTAAAAGCAGAGATCAATGAAAGTTAAAATAAAAACTAATGGAAATTGTAGAATTAATCATTAAAACCAAGACCTGAATATTTTTCAAGATCTATAAAATAAAGAAAAATTTTACAAATATAACAAAAAAAGAGGTACAAGTAAATCAAAAGGAAAATAAAAAAGAGGCCAATGAAGCTGAACTTAAAATTTAGAACAGAATGCAGTGAACAGCTTTATTATAATAAATACAAAACCTATGCAAAATTTAAAAATGTTCTGATTCCAAAGAGAAAAGCAAGAAGAGGAGGAAGCAGCTCCTTTCCCCAGGATCCAGCAGGCTGTCAGAGAGGCACTTGAGGCAGCAGGAGTGCCTGCGAAAAAGGCCTGACCAGGGAAGTAGAATGGGGAGGAAAGCAGAAGTGATGGAGGAGACATTGTGGATGTTAGAAAATGATAGGGCTAAGATTTTTGTCACAGGGATTTGTCTAATAGGATTTATAGGAAGTTTTTTGTTTGAAGAACTGCATACAATTCCCAATATGCCCCGTTAATAATAAACAGCTGAAATATCCTTATGTCACCTAGAATTAGATCATTATTTCTTTGACTATAGGAGCATATATAAATGATGCCACAAGGTTTAGGGTCTCTAGGTTTAGATATAAGTATAAGTGAATGCATAGAAAAAGATGAAAAACTACTCACCAAACTTAATAGTGATTAAGAATAGAATTGAAGGTGGGGTGTCAAGTAAAAAAGAAAAGGAGATTTTCCTGTTTTGTTCCAAACTCTACCCTATTCTTTAGATCTTTTACAATGACAGTATACTTATATAGAGAGAAATAATATAAATTTCATAAGATATATATATATATAATATGGAATTTTAAAAATAAAATAAATTTTAGTAGTTTAAAAAATAAGAAAAAATAATTTCACTCTGCATTTGAGACTCATAGGGTTAATTTTTCCATATATTACAAGTTTGCTCAGTATCCATATGTCATTCTTTTATTCTTTCACACATTCAAATATAAAACTACAGTACCCTTTCACAGGGAGATTTTCATTTCATTGAGAAAAGAGAATATAAGAGTGCCTTTTCTTTTAATAATCTAGTCGTAAGTGAATGGCATAAGTATGAACTTACACTGGGACTTAGAACAGACAAAATAGGGTCAAGGTACTGAAGTCTGCTACCATCTCTGAGGGAGGATTTGGCTGTGCAGGAAGAAGAGGGAAGAAAATTTGTTTGGAGGGAAATGTGATCAAGGTATTGGAAAGTGGGAAGGAGGATTATAGTAGATGGGGCCCAATTATAAAGGCTCACAGGGGGGCTCCATAACAAGAGGAGAATAGAAGCCGAGTGGGCAGAATTTGTACCTCAGTAGAAGTCATACATTATAGAAGTTAACACCTGTGACTCTGGAATCCCAGGGACTTGGATTTGTAGCTTTATTATGCACTTGCTCCTTTGTGGCCTGGAACAAATGTTTCAACCTCTCTGAGCCTCCGGAAAATGAGGATAATAGTAATACCAATTTCATATAGTTACGATAAAGACTAAATAAAATAAATAAAACTAAGATTTAAGTAAAATTAAATAATGGTAACACAGATTTAAGTTATCATGAAGGCTAAATTAAAAAGTACTTAGTAAAATGATTTGCAGTGACTTCATAAATGTTAATTGTCTCTCATTATTTTTGTTACATACATGGAATTTAGATATCATCCAATAGGCCAGAATTTTCTAAGTTGTATTCCACAGAACACTAAATTTTAGATAGTAAATGGGGTTTTCTCAAAGAAGAAAATTCCTTGGGCAAAAATTTTTGAGAGAATCTGACTTAGGTGTTACCAGAAATTCTAATATGCTAATAGGCACTGACAGTATCTTCAAGGCAGCATATCTGAAAACCATTATTTTTGTTTTTTGCTTTTTGTTTTTCTATAGGAATTTTTCTCCTCAGAGCATCTTTTGGAATTAGTGCTCCACACTGGGAAGCACTGCTATGAGCAATGAGGCAGTACTGCAAGTTTTTAATCAGGAAAATGGCTTGAGGTGAAAAACAATCTTTAGATAAGTTTTCTGTTTTTATACAGCTTGAAAAAGAAAGAAAAGAGATAAATGAAAAGGATTTTGCAATAAGCCTCACATTGGATGTTAAGAGCCTGGACTGAGGTTATCTACTAAGAATTGTCAAAAAAGGGACAAAATGCAAAGCCATAAAGTGATATGTTAAAAACTCGGTGAAAGGCTGAGGTTGGGTGGCAGGTGGGTGTGAGGGGAGAAAAGGGTTGGCAATGGTATAATTTCTACTCAAAGTAACCAGAGGAATGAGAATGCTACTGTCAAAAAGAAGAAAC
Organism: Choloepus didactylus; assembly: GCF_015220235.1. Lineage (NCBI taxonomy): Eukaryota > Metazoa > Chordata > Mammalia > Pilosa > Megalonychidae > Choloepus > Choloepus didactylus. The sequence goes on along the minus strand of NC_051307.1, from coordinate 148,341,304 downwards.
TCAGGAAAAGAGGAAACTTTTAAAAATGATATCTATTTAGAGCTTTAGAAATTGGATTAATGGCAGGATTTCCCAGTGAAAATATGAAGAAAACCACTGAATAAAAGCCATTATACCTTCAGACGAACAATAGGGTTTAGCACAATGATTACCATATAATAGGTGACTGTGGTGGTTTGAAGCTGTATGTACCGCCAGAAAAACATGTTCTTAAATTCAATCCATTTCTATGAGTATGAACCCATTAAAAGTGGGACTTTTGCGAGGTGACTTCAGTTAAGTGTGGCCCTACCTATAAAGATGCGTCTTAACCCTATTACTTAAACCTATTTCCTTATAAGCAGAACAAAATTCATACAGAGAGAGAGAGAAAGTCGAAGAGGGAGCAGCCAGAAACTGAACATCAACAGTTCTTGGAAGAAAAGGGAGAGGCCAGGAGAGGCTGCCGCGCGTATTGCCACATGACAGAGAAGCCAAGGACCGAAGGTCACCAGCAGCCAGCTCCGCTATGCCACAATCTTCTGGGAGAAGCACAGCCTTGATGTTGCCTTGATTTGGGATTTCTCCTAGCCTCAAAACTGTGAACTTTTAAATTACCAATTTTTGAGCCAACCCATTGATGGTATTTGCTTGAGCAGCCCAGAAAACTAAAACTGTGCTCAATAAATGAACTGAAGGAATCCACACAGAGGTGATTGATAAATAAATAAATCCCTGAGAGGAGTTTATTTATCCCCTGAGCTTAAACATCCCCTGAGCTTCTGAAGTGGGAGAGGAACGCAGGGGGAGGCAATGAGAAGGAGAGGCAATGAGAGAACTAGAGAAAAAGCCAGAGATATAAGAAAGAAAAAGGAGTTATTATGGCCCAAGTATAAAAGCATTTCAAAAGAGAGAATGTAGCCAGTAAAAAAAGGGAGACAAGTCAAGGGAAAATAAAAACTTAGGAAAGTGTATTGACAATTTGTAATTAGCAGCCTTCGATATTTTCATTTCCATGATGATAGAGGCATATTTCAGGAAGTTACAGTACACGTTTGGTGGGTAAAGTGGGGCAGGAGGCAAAAAAACAAAAACAAAAATGTGCTTTTGATAAAAAGAAAAGGAGAAACAAGAGTAGACAGAAGTGGCAGTGAGGTCCACAAGAAATCATTTTTCAACATAAGAGAAACTTTTACATATTTGAAGGTAAAAGGAGATTATGTGATTCAGAGGAAGGAACTGTCAGAGAGAATTTATCAGCTAAAGTTCTGAAAGAAGTGAAACAGAGAGAATCCTTAAGTTGGATAAAGGGGGAGAAGAAAACACAGGCTTTTCCCTCAGGTGATTTTTCAAAAGGACTGGGCGATATGAGTGCAGAAAGAGAGAAATTACTACTGACTAAAACAGGTAAAAACTGATGATTTTAATCTGTACCTGTGTCCAGTATGGTCAGATCCTCCTTGGTTGCTTTTGGATAGGGAAATAAGCAAATGGCAAGGCACTTATCACTTATTTTTCTATTTGCTAAGCCATCCTAAATTAATAGAAAGTGTGATGGGGAGTACAAGAAACAGAAACAATGGGGAATAGAAGCTGGAAGGAAGGAGAATATAAATGAGAAAAAGGATAAATGCAATTCTTTATCATAAACAACTTCATATAAAAAGAAATACTATATATTTTAATCATTAAAATCACAACAGTTATCAAATCTGGGCTTTTGGCACTCTAGAAAAGTGCTTTCAGGAGAAATAAAAAGTATTACTTTGAAAGAAAAAAATTTACTTTCTAACTCATTGCTCAGAGGAAGTGTAGATTAAAAATAAAGAAAGATTCAAAAAATATTTAGAAAATGAATTCATAAAAATCCATTATGGACTATTAAACAAAACCAAGGGCTAACTTTGAGGTGAGAATGGTGAAATGATGGCAACTATCTTTCTCATAATGCAGCCCTATCACAGAAAGCAACAAATGAACGGACAGGGAAAGAACCCAGAATGGAAATTCTCATGTATTTGTGAAAGTGACAAGAATTCTGCAGTTGTAAACACCAATCAACACCATCTCCTATTTTATTTTCTTTTATTTTATAGGCAATACCCTGTCCTGGGAGTCCTGACATGTTTCATATATACTTGGAAACATTTTTTAACCACTGTCTCACATATCTATAAACACTCATGGCTTCCCGTTCTACTCGCAAGCACCCACGATCACACTTTTGTATGTCTGTGAGATCCCAGATATCCGGGACAGACAGAAGCTTGTGCACTGAAATCGTGATGCTCCAATGAGACAAGCAAAACTTGATAAAACAAAGTTACAGCAATATCAAGTTACAACTTTCAGAATCTAGTCTATTCCATCAGTAAGCACTTTCAACAATGAAATGCAGTCCATCACAATAATATTTTCAATAAAATTTCTGCAAAATTAGATGATAACAAGACCATGATATTTTAAATTGAATGAATTTGAAGATAGTTAAGAATTAGACTCCCAGAGGAATTCTTTATGTCACAAGCTATGAACACTACTGTTTAATGTACACTCATGCTCCATCTGCTTCCTTTTCCATTACTCGAATCTCCTAACCAGTTTCTCATGCACACTTTTCAGCTCCATGCTGTGTTTTCTATTTATTGAATACATTTCTCACTTCAACATTTTTCCACCTGAGCTGGCAGTTGTGGCTTTTATGGCTGTACACATGCAGGTCTCCCTAGATTATGAACTTCATATTTTTTCATTTGCCTCATGCTTCAGTTCTCCAGCTTAGTAGGCCCTAAAATGTGCAAATTGAGAGGTGTTTTCAGGCAGCCATAGCTAGTCTAGGCCATTGACTTGTCATCAATTAGATTAAAACATTGGTTTACAAATATAATGTTTTCTCTTTACTTCATAAAAAATAAAACACTTGCAAAAGGGAACCCAACTGTGCTAAGAAGCAAATTACTTTATGTGGGTAAGGAAACATCTTCTGGTCAGAACTACAATGTATTATTCAGGTCCATTTTACTATATCAGTTTTAAAGCAATGTGTATGTCACATGTTGTTACTAAGTAAAAAGGGGGCAGGAGTAATCCAAAGAGTTGATTTGGTTTCCCTTCATTTTTTTTTTTAAAACATGCAGAGATCCATTTTGGGTCTTAAGAAGCATGTTATCTGCAGTTCTACAATTTAATGAGAACTAAGGTCCTTATTTTCACAACATCTCAAAATTCTGTATAAAATAAAGTTTATAAGTAAGTGAATACAAAACTACTCCATAATCTTCAGTAATCATGTACTTTTTCCAAGTAGCCAAATGTGTACAAGTTGTTCACTTTCATATATATGAGTTGATTTTAAAAAGAAAGAAAGAGATGGGGAAAACATAAAATATATTTTTTTCTAACTTAGTACAATCAAATGACTTTACATAGATAGCAGATTTGAAAACAACCAACCACAATAATTCATTACCTAGTAATGTCTTCCAGTAGCAGGAATTTTGTGTCTGATAATCATAAAAGGCAAAGATTATATTCTCCTTTTCCCCTGGACAGGTGATCTCTTTTATTTTCCTCTTTAGCATCATATGAATTTCCTTCTAATTGTTGGTTGTCAGCATAACAACTAATTAAAAACACGTTCTTCTATCACAATCTTTTTGATGCAAATGTAGCACAGAATATTATCAAAAAGCCAGAAATAATAGAGCTAGCTTCCTTGGAGCAAAAGTAGCATTTATATTTCCTGCTGGCAGATGCATTTGCCAAGAAATGTCTAATGTAATAAATTTAGACAATTTAACTAGCATGGTGGATTTGTCCATTTTTGCTGTCGAGCGTCAACACTGGCACTTAACCCAAGAAGAGACACATGACTGAACTTACAATGAAAGATCCCCAAATCATTAATGGTTGTCAAATAAAATGTGTTACTAGATCACAGTATGAATATACATACATGCATATGTATCATATAGCTGATGGAATCAATATCACCATATGATGAAAAATCTTCTTAGACCTTTGGTTTCTGAAAGGAGGAAAGGGAACCCTAGTACAGTTTGCATTTGTTGCTAAATATATCCTAGAAAGTTAAATAATGCACAAAATATACAAGGATCAGCAAAATGCTGTCTCATCCTATCAAATACAGGTCAGTGCCATCATAGTGGCCGACTGAAATTTCCTCCAGTGGAGCTCATGAAGGCTCTGGACACATAGAAAGCCTAGAATTGAGACATAATTACACTGGCATTGTATAAATAATCTAACTGTGACCTGTAGGGTTAAAACCTGTAATTGGAGTGTTACTTCAAAGCAATGACTATTTTTTCAATGCTATTTTGTGCAGCCAGATAGGAATATGACTTGTTGGGGTTTTATTGGCCAGGAACAGTACTGCAAAAGTGATATTTTCAACAGCTGCTGGTGCATTTGTGCTCTGACAAATTAGAGGCTAAATCAAAGCATTAAAGAACATCAAAGGCTTAATTTAATGCAAAAACAAGTACTCCAACTGGATCTATTTTACAATGAATTAATAATGCAGATTTACACTGAATGTAGATGCTTTGTTTTTTTTTTTAAGGATTATGAGGATTTTTCCTTACAAAATACAAGATTTATAGACTGTCATTTTGAACTATGCATGAAAATGAAAAATAAATTTGATACGCTGGTAAATTTTAGAATTTTACTAAATGATAAACTAAATTGAAATGTTTATTGATCACCAAAATTGAAATGTGTATTGATCACCAAGGATGTATTGCCATGAATGGAGTGACAGAACAGTTACATGATTAAACCACTGGGTTCAGCTACAGTCCTATTTACCAAATACACAATAATTAACCCGGATGCCAAAAGCAGTTCTCGTCTATAAGAAAAAAACACATACAAACATACATACACCCTACTCATGCTATGTTGAGGATTTATACATAATCAGGACACTTGTCCCACTATGTACATACCAACAGATCTTGTCAAAGATGAAATATAAAATCTTGTGAAGCATATAGTAGAAATTGAAAGCACAGATAAAATTCAATTTTATAAATGCTACTCAGTGTTGATTTGAACAAAGACAAATATTTCTAAAAACTAAAGCTGATGATTTTTTTAACTCTTCAGAAATGTTCAAAAATGTAAAATGTTCATTCTAATTCTACCTAGGTTGGAACTTTAAGTTTTAAACTGGATATTAGAGTATTTGGAAAGTCATCTAGGAGATGTGTTTGGCTAGATTTGTTCTCCCTTTTTTTTCCAGTAAATTCTACATATTATTTTAATTCAAGACTGCTCTAAAAATATCCCCAAGCATTGTTCCAAAATATACAAGCTACAAAACGAAATGAGGGAGGTTTTCCTAGAAAACATCTCCATATAGTCTTAAGTCTGGCATAGAATCCTTTGAAGAAATTAAGAATGAATTTCAGTTTCTATCATATGTTGGCATTTTTGCTCATATATACAATTAATATTTAATAGGCTAATCTTTCATTTGAACTTTTAAAAATATTTAAGATTATGCTTATTTAAAATTTTACATTTTTCTTTAAAAAATCATGTTGACACAAAATATGTTATCTAAATTAATATTAATTTCTTACTTGGGCCAGTAGGGGCAAGGAACTTGAAGTCATTAGTGCCCATTTTAGTCTTTCAGGAATAGAACAGATTTTGCCAACCCATTCTGATGAAAAGTACACAGAATATCTGGGCTCTGATGTAAACAGAATGCCCAGCTTGAAAATAGTGAGTTTGTAACTATTATGTATTACAACAAGCCCCCCTTTCTCATTAATTTTACTGAAGCCTCCAGATGGGAAACAAAATATTAATTTTGTTCAGCCTTAGGCATTGTTGACTGTTAAGGTACACACTAAATCACTGATCTTATTCACATTAATATTAGATTTCTGCTATAAAAATTTAGGACCCTTGTGTATAGGGTTCAGTTTGTCATAAGTATAATTAATTGTTTTTAAAAATGATTAATTTGTCAAAATGGCAAAATATACATATATATGTATATATAAATATATATATATATGGCTGACAAGGCTCCTGAGCAGAGCAAGCTAGCCTACCTTAAACTCATGGTAATACTCATGAAATTATGCAAATTAATTGACTCTTTCAATGTTGCATAAAATGCTACTTCTAGTAGGGTGCATGGAACATTAGTCTGTTCATCCAGCAAAAAAAAAAAAAAAAAGAAAGAAAGAAAAAAGTTGCATTTCAGAAGCTGGAGTCTTTGCAAACGGGGTCTATGGTTGAAGATACTCACAACTACAATCTATTTTCTACAAAGCAATAGGCTTTCAATCATTTCACACAGAACTTATACGGTTTATTACAATTTTTTCCCCAAGCAAGTATCAAGAAAAAATCAGATATGTTTTGTGGGTTTTCCCTCCTCCTAAAGCAAAGAAAGGGAGGAGATTTTCACTGTACGCTCACACTAAAGGAAAATGACATTTTTTTAAAAATTATTTAGCTAAACAGGTTTTACTGAGAATGGTTCATTTAAGAGCCCCAAAAACTGATATACTATGTTAAAAAATCCCAAAGATTAACTCAATTATGTAAATTTCATTACTTACTAACCAGTAAAACTCAAAGACAACAGCAAAATAAAAAGCAATGCCTTCAGAATAATTCTTCTATCCAAAAGTAAATTCAAAAAGTCATTTCAAAGCCTAGAATAAGAACAGTAAATTTAGAATGTCATATACTACTGAATTTTTTAATATCACAAAAGCTTCCTTACTGTGAACTATCTCTAACCAAATGAGTGATATAATTCAGAAAGACTCAACAATTAATTTTTTAATTAAACAAATATTGCCCTATATAGTTATCAAACCCACTATAATGAAATAATGGAAAATCCCAGGTAACATCTAGGGCTGCATTACAGGGGTGTAATCAAAGACTATATTCTCTGGTTTGCAACTGGTTTCATTAAACAAATGAACTCATGTAATCAATTTTTATAGTTTGAGGCATCAACTCTAACCTCCTTCTAACAGACATGTATTAATTTCCAGCTCTCCTCCATCAATAATATTACATTAACAAACATATCAAAGTTACAATAAAATATCTTACCCTGAGAATTCTATTGCTTTGTCTTTTCACATTTTTTACACTAGTTTAAAACTTACCACTTGGTTATAAAATTAGAATGATTTAATTTTACATTATAGACTTTTTATCTTAATGTTCACATCTAATTTAATCAGTTCTATGGGGGGATTTCATGTTTGGTTATGGTTCTTAAAAAATATGTTTCCAAAGCCATCTTATTTGTCTTATATTTTTAGTGAAAAGAATCAAGACATAACAAAATGGATTTTTCCCATAGCAACTAATCTATTTTTAAGACAAAATATAAGCCTAATTTAAAGACTTTCTGAAGCTATACACAAGAGTTTTCACAAAATTAAACCACAGATTTTAAAACTAACACAATTCTTAAAAAGTTCGATATTCCATAATATTGTGGGAATTATTAATCTTTAAACCCATATGTTTATTCTTAAATATGTATGGATAAGGCCAAGTTTCTGTCCCTACTCTGTTCATAGTAAGGTTGTTTTGCATAGCTGTCTAAATAAATGTCACCTGTAGGTGCTTAAGTCAAAAAGTTCAAAGATTTCCCATACTACTTTCCTACTACAGAAAGATAAATAAATATATTGAGAATATTGCATGTGCTATCATTTCACTTTTTACTATATTTATAAGATGGGGTTTTTATTTTTATTTTTTTTTACTTTCTTTCAAAAGTAGAAAATCATGGCAACAGAAACATGCAAAGACATTCATCTCCCAAAGATTATGATAGAAAATAATTACCTAATGACCCAACATTCTTCTCAGTGAGTACACTGGTTGGCAAATATCAATAGATAAAGAAAACTTACATTAACAAATTCTGACCTATTCATGTACTAACCCATTTCTGTTACCCAAGTATGTTTTAAGTCACACACATTTATAACTCAATAGTCTATGCATTCTTCAACACAGATGAACAATTCAGTTATACTAATGCATTATGCAGACTCCCTAGGTGACACCATTTATTTATATTTGGGGGTTATCAATCATTATTTTCAGATACATTTGTTGAAACTAATATGAACTGAGTTACCATGTTTTGCTTTAAAACCCATAGCCCATGCCTCCATTGTGCCTGAAATGACTTCAGCCCCAGCCAGGAACCTCGAGCTTATTGTCCCAACCTGAGACAGACACTGGGGTAAAAGCAAAAACAGCCACTTTCACCACCATCTGGAATTCATTCTGTGGATTCCAATCTTAATGAATAGATTAAAAAGAATGGTCCAAGCTAATATATGCAAATAGGTAGCATGTTTAACAATGCCCAAGAACTACCCTCATCATCCCTTAGATTCCATGAATCAGCAAAGGTAAAAATCTTACCTGCTCATTAAGATTTCCAACCCTTATTAAGAGCTCATCTTTCACATGTATGCAAAGACTGCTAACAATATACACTTAGGCTGCCACATAACATCAGGATTTCTCTCCGAATCATTTCTTCCTACAGTTGTGCCTGAACTGTAAGGAGCATTTTTGGAAATAAAACAGGTATATAACCAATATCTGTTGCCTGGGAGAATCCTCCACTGGGAGGATTCTTAGAGAACAGACTGTTTGGATGAATTATTAAAATTGGAAGATTTTAAAATTGAAAGATACTTGAGGTTGTAAAACATTTTCACATTTGTTCATTCAAACAAAAGCATAAATATCAACAAACAACATGCTGTGACTACCCTCTACTAAGTGTTTCCCATGTGTTAGCACTGTGATCTGCTCTATATTTGTCATGGCACTTAAACTTCATAACCATACCATATTTTTGCCCACATCTTAAATATGAGGGAACCAAGGCATAGCGAGGTTAAATATCCTGTTCTTAGATTGTGGCTGCACAACTTGTAAGTAGCATAACTAGAATTTGAACTGCAGAACTGTCTGCCTCCAAAGTTTGTTTTCTTAACTACTAATTAACCACTTCCTCTATTGTGGCTAGCAGCCTATCAGCGTAACACACTAAAACTTCTAAAAGTCATCTCTGCCAAGATAATTTTCCCATCTGCAGGTCAGAATTAGATCCCCAACCCAAGGTGTTATCCTGGCACTTATCAGTCACTTAAAGTTCCTTGAAGGCAGGGAGCTGCTTTTCTTTGTAACTCTGGCATCTAGCATAACATCTAGCATAGAGTAAGAACTCACAAAATGTTTCAATGAAAGGAACTTAGAAGAGAAGCCAGAATCAAGTACTCAACATTCTAGCTATCAACGTTCATTCTCCACAGTCCAAAATGATAGCCCAAATCATTTATTTCATGAGAGAACAGTTGACACATTTAGCAACCTAATTGTCACTACATTGTTATCACATACTTTTCATGAATCACCCAAAATGAAAAGTCTTCCTGCTTCTTAGGAATCCCAGAGCCTGGGATTACAATAATAGGCTTACGCAAACTAAAGCCATTGACAGTCTCCACTTCCATAAAAATCTTACAGAAAGGACAGTAGGAATCAGTCAATTTCTGCTTCTGCCCTGGAAGCCCTTGCACTCAAAGGCCCAGGTTTGTTTTAGAAGCAGCAACGTGTCATGGATTAACAATCCACTTAAAGGACAGACGCAACACATACTCAAAAACCTCATTTGCCTTATAGATGGGTAACCTGCCATGATATTTTGCTACCCCACTGACATGTTGCCAGGGAACAACAGAAAAATAAAATCCAGTGTGTCTCCTCACAGATGAGGAACAGAGATTTGAATAAAGTGAATCTGCTATTCAATGTGTCATTTGGCTCACCGTCTAAACACACACCTACGCTCCTCCCCAGCCAATAGAAGAAAGGTGACAAGGACAGTCACCCTGGGCATTGGGGGTCTCCAGCATGGAGGGACTGTGAGGTTCTGCACATGGTAACAGAATGTTGAGACAGAACAAAGAAAAGGAGGTAGCAATGTGGAGAGAAAAAAACATTCAAGTCTAAACAATAGTAGCACCCCAAAATAAAAGTATGGTAATTTGTTGTAGCAATTGCCAGCAGCAGACCTAATGAGGCCAAAGGAGACTGCTTTGCAGTTCCAAAGAAAATTCTAAAAACTCTTTCAAAAAACATTTATTAAATATGCCATGATCTGGATTTGTTTGTTTAAAAAAATCCATTGTCCTCGGTCTTGACAGCTTGCATTTTCTCTGGTTTGATCCCTCAATCTACTCATCCTGCAAGGCAGTTATCATTGTCTCCAGCTAACTAACAAAATAAGTTGTGTCTGAGAAGGCAGTCTCCCTGTTTATTCACCTGATAAGTAGGAGACTCAAGAAATCCAAAGCTTAAATACAAATATATCTGACTCAAGAGCTGTCATGTTGTCTGCACTGTCCTATGTTGCCACACACTGCCCCAGTGTTTCAAGTAATCTGAGTCATCCAGCAGTAAGTGAGGATGTCAGGACAAGCAAGGCAGCAGGAACCACTCTCCTTCTAAATTATAAGTCAAATACACCAGGTAGGCTCATGTTGTCTCTGTCCTTATATGTGTACTTTCCCTCTCTCTCTCTGGCCACCACCTGGTTCTGTAAGCCCTCAGCATGCCCACACCACCTTCTCTTCTCTTGTTAATCCTGGGAGAGTTAAGTGAAGGCAAAAAAAAAAAAAAGGAAAAAGAAAAAGTTGCTCTGCTAGGTTGAAGCTACGGCAGTCACTCTGCCTAGGAATGTTGTCATCAACACCTCACAGCAACCACCAAGTCCTCTTCAGCCTGCCAGTCAATGAATCAGAAGCTGGAGGAAATCTAGGTTTCTCTGAGAACCTAAGTCCCTCCCCAGTTATTCCTATACCAGAAAATGTGTCTTTTACTGCATAGACCAGCAGTATCAGTAGTATCTGGGAACTTGCTGGAAATGCAGGATTTCACCTTTCCAGAACTACTGATTCAGAATCTGCTTCTTCAGATCCCCAAGTGATTTAAATTTACATCAAATTTAGAGAGGTAGTACTCTCTAATTTGGGACCATTAGAAAGAAAGGGACTTCTGTAGTGGAAAGGGGTTTATGCAGGTGATAGTCAGCAGAAGGGCAAGCTTAGGTAGTTGACAAACACACAAAAGGAGGGGATGTAAAGAATAACGCTTGCCCCTAGCTATTCTAATGAGACCATTTCAATACTGTCCTCTTGAATATGAGCCAGGAAAACAAGCTTGCTAGATCTCAAATGTCATCCTATGCAATGGCTACTGTCTCTCTTGATAGGTTAGAGGATATCTAAACTGTTTGAAGAATCACTAGATAATGACTCATCATAGCTGGTATTTGAGGGAGACACCAAGGCTACTACAGGTTTAGGACAAAATGGGTCTCTGGAAAAACAGTGTATCTCAAAGCCCTATAACAACCATATAGTGATGGCATTTTTCCGGGCCAAAAAACCTTCTGGTACTTACAGATATTACATAATTTAGTCTTTATTACAATAAGAAAAATATCTTTAAAATAGTTGGTGGATTTGAATGACAACTGACAAATAAACTGACTTGATGACTTATCAACTCTCTTAAACTGAAACTCATTAGACTACACTAAAATATGATAATACTATTTCCATTAAGAGCTCTAAGATGTATTCTGTACCTTGAATTGAGAATTAGTAAAGTGGATCTAATGAAAGCTTTCTACATAAAATCTGACTAGGTATCTCTTTTGGCTTACATGTTTTTTGTAAGTAATATATTTTTCAAACATAATATGTCATATCTTTTCATAGTTAATTTCCTGGGAAAGAAAAAAGCTATATATAGCTGTATCTATAAATTAAAGTTGCTGCAAATTATACCCTGTACATCTTTTCCTGGATCTGTACATATTTTATATAGTGAATTCATTTTGACTAGATACAAACATAGCAAGAATGTCTTCCAGTGGTAAGCAGTGTAAGCAGTGATGTCTCAGCCTACAGTTTATAAACTCCAGAGTGTCACTTTGGATAACACCAAGGATGGAATTATATTCCCAGAAACATAATAACTACACATTCAGCAGAAGCCCAATACTGCAGGATTCACCCATAACAAAAGGTGAAACTCATTTTTTGTCTGCAGCATTCATACAACATTTCTTCCAATATGGAATACCCAAGAGGGAAATGTGATAAAAGAGGAAGGTTGCTAAAGAGAGCATTTGTTTCAGCACTTGAATTCATGCAAAGTTCAATTTATTTAAGTGATATTCTCCATGGCACTCTGAAAAGCATCAATTCTTTGAAAGAAAAAACAGTAATTTATTTTGCAAGTAACATTAATACCCTGAATATGTATGTATATAAGTGTAAAAATAATAGCTAATATTTTTGAGTGCTTAAAAGTGCCAGATACTGTCCTAAGAACTCCAGGAGAATGGGGCATATACATACATACATACATACATACATATATATGTGTGTGTGTATGCATATATATATTCAATACTTACAAAAATCCTATAAGTATTAGTATTAATACTATTCCTTTGCATAGATGAGAAAAGGGAGGCACAGCTGTGCCAGGTGATTAGCTCAAAATCACCAACAATCAATAGAACCAGGATCTAAGCCGGGAGAGTCTGGTTCCAGAGCCTATGCTCTTAACCACTATATTTAAACACCTCTTGGATGTGCAAAATACTTAAATTATTATTTCTTTTGCCACCAATCTACAGTTTTCCTAAGTACTCTATTTCTAAGATATGTAGATACAAATGGCTTATTCATGATTGGTATGATGGTCTTTCTAAAAGGAATACATGAACTTGCTGTGGAATTTCTAGAATCTCTCACAGGCACAAGTATATACAAATATGCTTTTAGCATTTTGACAATATATATACCATGTATTTTAAGATTAGCATCAAAAAATTAAGATAAATATGCTTAAGGAATTTTTATGTTCCATAATGATATTTTCTTGCATGAAAATTAGGTGCTTGCTGAATTCTCTATTAACCCAATCCAAATCTATTATATCATTTAATAGAGGGTAAAATAATTATTTCTATTTCCAGAATGTTGCAAAGAAGATGGAAGTCAAGAAAATTAATAGCCAAGTTTCATTTCTGCATGAGACAATAGAGAACAAAGTAGATGCAACAGAAAACATATGTTAGATGGGAAAGCAAGGTGGGGAGGTCATTTTAATTACATGTTCAGTCTAAAATTCATCCTTATGTATTTGATTGCATTTTTGCCTGCTCATGATTAGCTCAGGATACTTGATGAAATAAAAACAAAGACTACTGGTATAGTAGAAAGAAAAAATATTTCGCTACCACATGCTAAAAGGATACTATGGCAAGGAAACATGCTCCTGGAACACTATGGAATTTCTGAAGCCATCATTTTGACTGTCTTTAAAGGCTGGTATGACAACTTGGAATAGATAGATAGTTCACTTGTCTCACGAAGTTCAAAGGCAGCTATCAAGTATTTTAAGATGACAAGAGTTAATTTTTAATATTTAGCTAATCCCCTATGTCAGTTGGAAATTATTTAATAGATCTATGTTAACCTTACCATTTCTTAACAATTAATCAGAGATTTTATACTAAAGATCATTAAAGGTGTTTAAGTAAATCACATTGTATTCGTGTTCCCCAAACTTACCTAATCATTAGAATCATCTAGGTTGCTTGTTTAACATGCAGGCTTTAGAGCTCTATCCCAGACTGAATAAATCCAGGAAAGGTATCTGTAAGTATATGTGTTAAGCAGTGCCTCCAGGTGATTCTAATGATTGAGAAAGTTTGGAAAGCACTAGTTCAATAATCAGTTTCAACTTAAACCCTCTTTATGTAATCAACGCTTGTGTCTCTGAGTGCCTCCACCAGCTTTGGGAGGGTTTCTAGGACTACAGTCATTTATGCTGAGAAGCTAAGCTGCTAAATATTTTGACTTAGGATGTTTTGATTGAAACAACCAGGTCTACTGAATCTCAAGAGTTCTACATTAGCACAGATAATAAAAGTTAAAAATTTTCTCCAACATACGAACAATGATTGCAAACACAATTTTTTTTGCATTTGGCTTCTGTTCTCACACAACTGAGATTCAAACATACTAATTTTTCCTAAGATTTCAGGCTAAAAAGGATTTTGTAAAAGGAAGGAAGGAGGGAAGGAAGGAAGGAAGGAAGGGAGGGAGGCAGGGAGGGAAAAGTAGTAAAATCAAAAGCCATTAGATACTTTTCAATTAGTATTTTTGCCAAGTAACATCTAGAGATATTCTTTTTTGAAACTTTGAAACTTTCTCCCTTACATCATCTTCTTCATTCTTGCCAAATTCTGGCTATTTCTTTTATAAGTAAAATTAATTTTTCCATGGGAAAATATTGTTGAAATATAAGACAAATCCCATAATTTTTTATCTATCAAAAATTAGTAATGCATCCAAAATCTGTCAAACTTATATGCACTTCATACATATAAAATGCCAGTACAGTACTATGGCTGTGAACATTATTGTTATTAAACTCAAAATGTATGAAAAATCCCACAAATGCTTGCAATTTGGAGAAGGGGAATAATTAAAAACTGAATATAACTATGCCATTTTTCCATGTTGACTTTTTAATTTATTTGGAATGCAAAGGAAAATATCACAAACCTACTTAATTATAAAATTAACACAAAAGTGCTGCCTCATCTGCCATATAAATTTATATCTACTTTATAAAGACGTACCTGGAAATAAAAGACACTATAAATCAAGCCCTCCTGTGCACATAAACAAAATTATCCATTCTGTCCATTATCATTTTGTCTGATTTAATAACTTCAGAGCAGAGGGTTGGGGCACCTTTATGAGAGAACAGCTCAATCATTTATTTACCTACATGCAGGAAGCAGAACCTTGGATTTGAGGTGTGACATCCAGATAAGATGTTAGTACTCCACTTAAAACAGAAAGCCTTCCATGTCCCTCTGTTTTATGAAATTTAAATGCAGTGGATTGTAGAACCATATATATATTGCATCTGCCTTCTGTGAGGCCCACCAGGGCACCCATGAAAAGAAGATGTATCTCAGTAGGGTTTTCCTTGTAAAATATTTAAATGAAACATTGAGCATTTTAAGGCTTGTGCAATCATTCTTTTTCATCATGCAATAAAATATTTATACAATGTAAAAACGCTGCAGTTGTTACAGCATTTTAATTTAAAAAATAAACAGTACAATAGTGATTTCCAAGAATGCTATGCAATAGAATAAAGGAAATACTAAGAGAAGGAAAGGAAATTATATTTTTAATCTCCTAGAATTTAATATTTAACAAAGCACCCTTAACTTTTATTTCAAACAAAAGCCTTTTTATTAGAGGAATCAAGACAAATATAGTAGGCACAGCACAGATTATTTACTTGTTTTATAGGTTCTCAGTCTTGTAAAGTGGTATTATCACTTTTATTACTTCATTGCTTTATTGTATCACATGACTAAGACTGAAAACCAAGAGAGACACCTCCATTAACTTCTTAGGAAGTAATTTGGATTACTTATTGAGTTGGGGTGCTAGAACATTTGATTTTTAGGATATCCGGTAAAGATAGCTCTATCTACAACTAAAACAATTGCACAAAAAATCTTTTAGAAGTTTCTCAAAGGAAGTTCTGCTATAGATCTTTTCATACATCTCATTTGGGTACATAATATTGGGAAAGGCAACAGAGGGAGCTCGTATGTAAAGGGTGTGTGATAAATAAATTAAATTGAAACACAGTATGTCTAAATATAATGAGATAGCATAACATAAACATTTAAAGCACTGTAGAAAAAAATTCCAGTATATGTTTCAATCTCCATAAGGGAAGGAGAAATAACTTGTGGACAAAGAAATATGATTAAAGGAAAATTAAGCCGGTAGGTAACTATGGATCAGAGAAGATTCAGTTTTCATTTCCTTTTAAAAAAATTGCAAGCACTACCTCTGTAGCATACATCAAGTAAAGGCTATATGTTGTTTTATCAGTCATTTCTATTGGTCAGTCCTTTCAAAGGCACTAGCATTCTTCAATTTAAATATGTAGATATGTACGTATGTATGTATATATGTATGGATGGATGGATATGGATGTCGCATACACTAGGCATTTGAAGAGAACTATCAGTCATGTAGATGTTTGCATTTTGTTTGGGGAAATAATTTTCTTACAATATTTTAAATGAGTACTATCCTTGATTCTTTAACAGTAAAACACAAACAAGAGGCTACTGAAACACAGGGCATGAGGTTGCCTTTGATTTACCCAATTTTATGTTAACATTGAATGTTAGAACTCTGCAGGAAGTAAGCCCTCCGGGTGTGCAGGAGTTAACCCGTGAGACAGGGTCAGAAGGAACTGAAGTCAGCAGGGGCCACCAGATGTTAGAGAACCCGGGGCATCACCTCCCAGTTGGTGATCCTCCTCTGGCCCCACCTTGCGCTTGAATCATGGCACTTCCCAGTGCCCTACTGACTCTGACCTCCAGGGTTCCTGACCTTAGTTTACCAGCCAGGCTTTACTCTGTGGTGTGTCTACTTTGACCTGATAATCTGATTCTAATATTCTGCTTTGTTTCTGATCTTGCTTCCTGTTTGCCCTGTCTACATTACCCCAAGTCTTAATCTATTTCCACAACCAAATTTTTATTCTTGACCACTCCTTCTATTTGATGCTTTGGCATTTTTATGACTAAACATGTACTCTAGCCAATTTATCTAGAAAGAATGACCTTAGCCCATCCCTTAACAAATTCAAGATTCCATTGTTGTAACAATTGTATGCATTTTTAACTATATGTAATCCATATATCTTTATAGTATACAGACTAAATTAGTCCTTAACCAGCAAAACGGAAGATATTAAGAAGGTTAAGTTTTGAAAAATACTTCATTTTCTCCATTTGCTAAGCCCAACAGAATTAAGTGTGTATCTTCAGAGTATATATAAATAACTTCTTCTATTTATCTTTGATATCAAACTACAAAGCTTGCATAAAAAGACATGGTAGAAATTTCTTTCCTAATGAACAAATAGACATAATAAAACTTCATATCATGTGGCACACTTTTTGGAAGTATAATGTGAGATGAAGGTGTCACACTGTGAAATTTTAATTAAAGTGTAGATAAAATTCCAGTGCTTGGCCAAGAATTATAACTACCCTGAGTTTGCACATCAGTCAAAATTTGTTACCCAATGTAATTGCAAGCTAAGAGTCCTTGTTTTTTTTCAATAAGTAATGAAAAAATGTCCATTTATGGTTAAGTTACTAAACTGCCTTACTATTTACTATCAACACATGAAACTGTGATAGGCAGACACTGAGTAAATCAATGACAACCTACAAGAAATCAGTCAGCAAGCCCGGGATGAATTTTGTATATTAAGCACTCCAAAGAACAAAATTATGTATATTGATAAACCCCATGCAGGCTCACAAAACCAATTAACAAACATTACACATTCCAGCACTTTCTGAGAAGTGTTCTATAAATGACTGCAATTTAAAGGAGCTGACAAAAAGATGAAGTCCAGAAACAATCCCATTCTTGTATTTAAGTCATATAATCTATTATACATTTCTTTGACAAATCTTATTTCAGAAAGCTCAGGAGCCCCAAACTGTGTGCTCTGACAGTTACATTGGTCCTTATTGGACCTGGGAGCATGCCTGGGAGCCCAATCACAGACAGATGAAAAGGTGAAAAACTAAGGGTGGTTTCAGAACCAGTCTAAAGCATATTCTGAATATTTGTTCGAAGTCTAGGTAAAAAAGGAAATTCTATGAGACAATAATATCGAGATCACATTCTAATAAAATGGTGATGTTGTGACTTACCCTCTAAGAAACATTAGTGGATTTCACTAAATGTCATACCAGCCCCTAACTCCATGAAAGCCAAATTATGTCTTCATTTCTTTCTATGTATTAATTTCTTTCTGAAAGCAAATGCTTCCACAAATCTTGGAAGGACTATTATTGAAAAGTGTCTTCTTTAAAAGGAGAAAATCTATTCAGTTCTACCAGCAACTGAATAGAAGATGCAGTGAAACGCCTCCCAGTAGAGAACTAGTGATTTGTCAGATGCCTAGTCAAGTCTCTCACCTCAACCTGGCGGATACTTACCAGTGTCTTAATCAGTGTGAATAAAAAGACATTAGATGTTTGGTTTTCAATATCTTGTCTTAATTCCAAAATGAATTTTTATGTTGGAGTGAGGAGACAAAATGGAAAGGAAGGTGACTAAAAATGCACAATTATAAACCAAAAGATAATTCTCTCAAGAGGGAAATCACTCAGTGTCTTATTTCTCCCTCTCCTGCCTCACTAATACACTACCTTTGCCTTAATGTCCTAAAACTGCCTGTAGAGTGCTCAAGGGGTTGTCCTAACATGATCTCCAATGTAGCCAAGGTTACAGAGGGTTAGTCCCAGCCTGGCTCAACGTGTACAATCTTGAATGGCTATAGAGCTGCAGCTACATTCTGCATGTGGCCGTGGTCTGGGAAAAATGGCCGATGGAGGAGCTGGAGGTCATACACAGAAGTTGCTGCAACATTTGTATGAATAATCCAGTTATGAACTTGAGAAGTTGTATGACTCTCCTTTGTGGTGCTGTTCTCATTTCTCATAGCCCCAAGGACCTGTCAGAGGACTCAACGTAGAGACCTTCACCCTACCCTTTCTCTCCTCAGACACACCTAACACGTACAGTCACGTTGCCACATGCCCCAAGTTGGGGGGCAGGGTTTCAAATCCATGTATGAAACCCAGGAAAAATCAAATGGTCCAGTCCATTTATTTAGCATCATAAAATATCTAAAGAAACCTCAGTTCTTTGATGCTTTCTTTTTTTCACTTTTCAATTGCACTTATATCTGAAGAAACACTCCTTCATCCCTTGCCTGAAAAAATAAGTAAATAAAAGACATGGACTTGGCACACTTTGTAAATTGATCAGGCCCAAAAAGAATGAGACTATGTTGCTGGTAGATGGTTTGTTGTCCACCAGCAAGTTTGACTTTCAATCGTGCTGCCTTGGAGAAGTAGCCACTTAGAGCCTTAAGACCATTAAGAGAAGTACAATCTCGTCATTCTTTTAAAGCATCTCCATCTTTTAGTAGTCAATATTTTGTAGCGCTACAACTCTTCTGTCTTTATCAACTACAATCAGTCCTTTCCCCCTCAATGATTTCAGTAAGAATTCCACAGGAGAAAAAAAAAAAAAAAAAAAAACCTTTGGCAGAGAAACCTGGAAAACCAGAATAGTGAGGAATATTACAGTTAAATATGAATTAAGCAACCTCTTTAGGTTTTTCCTTCCTTTCTTTTTTACAAGAAAAAAAAGAGCGAGAGAAATGCTTGTTTAATATGATGTTTCAGCAGCACTTATTTTCTTTACATCTCTAAGGTGTTTATATATAAGCAAAAAATATAATAGACCATTCAAATATGGTTAGTCACATTTTAAAGGAAATTTTCAAAAACTTGCTGTATATTATGAATTGAATTCTAAATGTTAATACACATAAATAGATTCACAAGTATCTGATCAAAAAATTTCCCCTGGGTTTTTCACCTATGTTTTCATAGAATAGTATGTTATGTGCTACTTGTATGTACTCAAGCATTTTTCCCTAATTTGATGACTAGTAAATGCTATTTAAATGTAAACTCAATCTCTTATCATGAACTGTAAATAAGCTTAGGGAGGAAAAGTATTACTTCTTTGACTGATATCATTTTAATTGTGTATAGACCAATATAGACAAAGAGAGTTTGAGGGGGTGGAGAGCAGAGGCAGAAATGCTTTGCAACAAAAATAAGACAACTTATGTTTGTGTATTCTGTCACAGAGCTTACAAACTGCAGGTTAAGGAAAATACGATGGGGACTTCATTCTTAATTCTGCCCAACACCTAAGTGAATTATCAAGTCTGAACCTTTTGGTGACAGAAGCATTTCTTTCTAAATATCTTCCTACTAAGCAGCCCAAAGAGACACGTCACATCAGTAACACCTTCTATGCACTGTTGCATCCCAGCTTGAACATACTAAACTCAGGGGCCTTTGAAACCTTTAAAACCAATCGCACATAAGACAGATTCTATATTGCAGGGCTGGCTGGCTACACATCAGCACAAAACAATATTTCAAGGTTTCTGATATACATGTGTCACCTCTTTGTGACAAATAGCTGGTATTAATTAGGCACTAGACTTGGTGAGATTGCTGTTATTAACCGAGTGAAGATGGGTTGGATTTAATTGTGTGTGACATCAAAGTCAAGTGACTGATATTTCAAGCATCATTTAAAATGTTTGATATTGAAGTCATTGTATTCACATAAAGACTGTCTAAAAATATACAGGAGACTGATGAGAAAAGAACCGAAATGCATTTGTGCATCTATCTTATGAAATGTATTTGATGTCATTTTACAGATATTTTCAACCCACATATGAGTACTTATTTGCTTAGCTGCATAACATTTTAATTTCATAATGGACTTTCAAGTTTTCAAATTTAACACTAAGCCAAAACTGATCTGTTTAAAGTGGTAACTCCTCTTCAAAAGAAATGTCATCAATTTGTTTAAAATATCTTTTGATGTAAATAGAAATAAAATACAAAAATTAAGCAAAATTATTTCTGAGTATCACCTTAGCTATAAAGATAGCTAGAAATAACAAGCTGACTAATAAGAGTTGGAAGTTTTTAAATAGCTAAAATTTCTTCATTAGAAAATAATTTTGCTACATGAGAAATAAACTGAAATATTATAACTTGAATTATCCACTGATGACCAGCATTTCCTATGTTTTGTTAATTCATGAAAAATGTAGGAGACAAATGCTGTAAGTTAAAATCCATCCAATACATCTTATTAGTTGAAGCAAAGTCAACTTAATATAAGGAGTAGAATAGTAGTTTGTATAATTACCTTCAGAAAAAAGATTAAGATATTTATTCGACAGTTGACATAAAACACACAAGACAATTACATGGAAATCTGCTTAATTAAAATGTAATATGCTGTAACAAAATACCCTTTGGGTATTATTTTAAGAACAGAAATATAATCCACAATAGCCAAAATTAATGTGTCTAACATATCACAAAATGCTCAAATAAAAAGTCAAGAAATGACATCCTAGTATCAAAATGTTCAGAATTGGGTAAACAAATAATTGCATTTGAATAATTTTTTCATCTTTCTTCTTAATCTGTTTTAATTACATAGGTATTTCCTTAGGAAAATTTAGTCCAAAGGGTATACTTAGATTTTTTTAACTACACTTTAGTTTTTACATTATATACATTATTCCTCCCCTTTATTTTCCCTACATTCTGAACTACTTATGTAAATAATGATGATTAATCATTAGATCTTTTGGATATATTTGACTAATCATCAAAAATATAGCTGTAGGAAAATATAGAGTGATTTTTAAAATAGAAATGCTAAAACTTCATCTTTGAAATAACTTCTATATCCCACAAAATTTTAATGTAGTACTTTAAGATGATCATGAGCCCTCAATTCAGTAGACAAATGTTAAGGTTTGTTTATGTGCCTATGTTTATACACAGTAAATTCCAGGAATATGTAGGGAAAACTACACAACCTTTGCTTTTTCTAGACCTGATTAAATAACTGTAATTAAGAAGCCATCTTCATTTGACCCATAAACTTAACATGTGTTTTTTAATAATTTAAGCTATACTCCTTCTGAAATTAATGGATATTGAGATTAAAAACAAACTATGCTGTATATATTTAAAATAATTCATTGACAATTATGACTTCGATTTTCTAAATTTATCTCAAAACTCCATTCTGTGAAATACTTTCCCATTGTACCATTTGACCTTCGAAACACCTGGTTTCAAAATTATATCCCACTTATCTATTATAGTTACTCCAAGTGGTATTTGTAAACTATAAATATGTATTCAACTGTAAGGCCTTATCAATATAAAAATTATAGGAAAAGTGTTCTCTTTATAATATTAAAGTGCCTAGCTTCTAACTCACTATAAGGATACTTTTGTTAATGGAATGAATCAGATCCACCACAGGCAACACTAGGAAGTAGATAATAATCATGCTAACAATCATGCATATCATATTATTGCTTAAAAAGTATTTTCACATTTTTTTTACCTAATGTTCACAACAACCTTGTAGGGGGTGGGAATGTTTATTTGTCTTAGAACTATGTATGAATGTCTGTCTGCTCCTTCATGTCCTATCCTCCTCCCCACCCCATCCCCTTTATTGTTAGATGTTTACTTAGAGAAATAGTGCAAAAGTGTTAAAGAATGGTGATTTAATGTGAATCTGTCCCAAGTAAACCCATTTCAAACAGGGTGTTCAGAACTTAACTCAGAGAGATTCTCAATGTTGAGGCCACCTGATACTGTGACATTTCAATGTGGCAGATAGGACTCTCCTGAACCCTTCAGAGCTTATGGTAGCTGGACTCCTGTCTCCCTGGGTGCAGAGCTGGTCCAGGTTAATGTGGCTGGATGTTTTTTTCACCCCTCTGTCTTTCACAGTGTATATCACTGATTGCCCTTATCAACAGAGGGTTAGAGAATGTATCTAAGAAAACTATGTTCTTAAGTTTGATCCACACCTGAACATGATCATACTCCTAGATCTGCCAGACATTTTGTGTTCCTTGTCATAAAATGAGTCAGGTGGATGAACTTGCCAACTCTCTCTCTCTATGAGAATAGGTAGATGATAATGGTAGTTAGATACACAGATAAATGCATAGATGATAGAAAGTTTCTAAAACAAGATGTATGGTTGCCTGAGAAACTAGAAACTGATCATGGAGAAGTGTCAGACCTGGTCACTCCTGGAGGCAATGTGAGCCCAAAAGACTTGCTTTCAATCTTCCTCTAGGCTAATATTCCCACCTGTCTCCACTTCCTCCTCCTATCTGCCCCCGCTCCCCTATCTGAAGAAAGTTTATAAACTCTAAAGGAATAAAGACTGTCTTTTTCACCATTGTATCCTCAGTGCTTAGGACAGTATCTGTCACATGATACATTCTCAATAAATATTTGCTTATGAAAAAGCCCTAGAGAGGGGAGATTGGTTGTTTCATCTAGTTTGAAAAGAAAGTACAATATTTTTATCAAGAATAAATTTAAAAGAATCTAATCCAATTTTCTGGGGAGGGGTTGCTGTGGAAAGTAACCCTCAGACTTGATCTTTAACCTGTATGTAGCTTCTATGTAGGAGTATTGTTGTACTGATCAATATATTGAAATACTTCTCTGCAAGTTGGAAAACAGCTGCTCTTTGAGCCAGTGCATTTGCAGCTGTCCTGGCCAACCTTGCCCTGGGAACCACACATGGGCATCTATAGGACATTGCTCTGTCGTCTCCCAGCGTGCCAGGCAGTCCAGCCCACCCACCTTGGCTCCTGAATGCCATTCCCCACCCCCATGTTTTTCTCTGCTCAGAGGGGATCACGGCAGGACAGACAGTGCCCTGTCAGGCACACACTGTCAATCAGGTTGGCTTGTGCCACCAACCAGGGCTCTCCCAAAGTCACACCCACATGGCAGCTTGTGGTACCTGAGCCTCCAAAGTTCTGAAATTTTAGATAGTACTCCTATGAAACATTACCTATGTAAAGGCATTCATCTGTCAAAGACAAACTCTAAAGGTAAATGATAGAGTACTAAAACTGGGAGAGACCCAAAATATCACCTTATCTCAGTCATTAATGTTATAATAGGAAACTCAAATCCAGAAAACTTAAATAATTTGCCTAAGTTCACATATAAAGTGGTAAAGAAAGATTGTGCAGAGGAATATTTTTACGTTCTTTCAAAATCTTTTTAGTTATTTATTTGGATTTATAATTAGCAGGGAAAAAGTAAAATTGCTTGAGAGGAACTGTTAATAAACGTGCAAATAGGAACAGAAATTTCAGCAAGCAACCACCACCACCATCTCCTTCCAAAATTCCCATTACAGATTTTAGATATGTAAAGTTCAATATTCACCACAAGAGTATTGTATAATGCCTGCCACAAGTTTATCATAAATATATACTTAACAGCATAAGAAATGGTGAAGCAGGTGAAAGTGTCTAGAAAATTCCAGATATTTGATTGGTATTAAAAATTCTAAATAAATCATTGAATGTTTAATTAGTATATTGATTCATATAATTTCTTCTGACTTTTTAAAAAATTTCATTTATAACTTATCTTAATCCTGACCAAAGTCTTGTTCTTTCAGTATATCCATCCCTGATCCCAGAGCAGGGCTTTTTCATCATCTAGACTTCCTTAGCCTTAGAGTGAATGAGACAGATGATGGACTCACTGCTACTGAATGTTACTGGTCCCTGAGGACAATGAGTTGGTTCCACTGGATCCCTATTAAAGATCCAGTCCAGAGAAAATCATGAGAGACAGACAAGATTTCAGGCTCCATCCAAAGAGGAAGGAGATGCTAACCAAAAGGATCTCACCTCTCATCACTAGCAGAATTTACTCCTTGGAGGCTTGTTCTACCTAAGTTTTACTAAAAGTAACAGAGGCCTAATTGCAACTTGCTTAACAAACTCCAGTATTAGGAATTCAAGTATTTTTGTGAAAATCACTGTTGGTGATTTGAAGCTATATGTACCCCAGAAAAACATGTTCTTAAATTTAATCCATTCCTGCTGGTGTAAACTTATTGTAAGTAGGGCCTTTTAATGAGGCTACTTCAGTTAAGGGTTACCCCTGTCATTCAAGATGGGACTTAATCATATTACCGGAGTCCTTTATAAATGGAATGAATACAGAAAGGGAGAGGGAGAAAGCTACAGGAGGCAAGAAGCTGAAACAAAACACAGAAGTGAAGGAAGAGACCAGCAGACACCATCATGTGCCTTGCCACATGGCAGAGATGCCAAGGATCACCAGCAGCTGATCTTCAGGAAGAAAACATTGCTTTGATGGTGCCTTGATTTGGATATTTTCATGGCTCCAAATCTGTAAACTAATGAATTCTCATTGTTTAAGCCAACCCATTTCATGGTATCTGCTTTGAGCAGCCTAGGAAACTAAAACACCGTACGAAACTGTTTTTATTTATATTTTGAAACAATGCATCTAAACATATTCAATATGACTCTCATTTCACAGCAAGCTAATTACAATAATATTCTGTAGAAAATTCCCCTTTTATCCAGGTCCTGAATGTCTCCACCTTATATTTCTACCCATAATATAAATGATGGAAATGGCCATTACTAAATTTAGCAAATAGCCGTATACTAAATATTTACAGTTTTGAGGAACAATAGGTCAAAGAACATTTATGTTTGGTACCTTGGACATTGACAAATCTTTAATCCAGGATATTTTAAAATATTTAATCCATAATTTTAAAATACGCGTGCGCATTATGATCACCTTCTAACATATATCAAATCAACTCTACCTTTTTGGGTCATGATGGACCCCAAGTTCTTTTATCAAGTTCGTTGTTTCAATAAACTTTTACTACTAGTTTTACCATTTAAATCTACTAATTCAACAAATATTTATTTTTGGACAGCACTACAACTATGAGAGTGAATCAGACAGATAAGCCTTCTGTATTCATGGAGTTTATATTATAGTGGGGAGATAGAAATGTAAAACTAAGCACACAAATATATAAGTATAGGGAATGATACAAGCCATAAAAATAAAATAAAAGGACACTGGGGTAGAATTCCAGGGCAGCAGTGGCAACATTAAATGAGCTTCATATGACAATAGAAACCCACAATAGGAAAATCCTGGAGAAGAGGATTATAAGTAGAGGAAATAACAAATGCAAAGCCTTAAGGAAGAAAAATTTTTGAGGAAGCAAAGAAGTTGAGGGTGGCTGGAGAACAGTGACCGAGAGCATGGAAATGAATGGAATGATGCAGAAGTCAGCAGATGTCAGATTAAGCAGGGCCATGGATGCCATGACCAGGGGTTTGGATCTTACGCCAAGTATAATGAGGAGCCAGGCCTGAAGGAAGATCTCCATTCTTCAGCTAGTCTCTTTGTCTAGTCCAACACTAACCCAGATTAAATTCTCAGCAGCAATAAGCTTTTCCAGACTCATCTTGCTATCCCTGCCGCATGATCACATGGTTATTAATTACCTAAGGACTCCAACTACACTGCAGGAGGGACAGAGGGATGACCACAGTCTAGGTGCAAAAAATATGTTTCAAGCACCATGACAGCAGACAAGGATTCAGTTACCAAGCAGCAGTTTCTCTGGCAGTTTCAATTTAACCCTAGCTTCCCTCCCTTTCCCCTTTATTCAATCAAACATGAGCTTCTCAATCACCTTTAATTTCCTGTTTTATATCCACTATAATCTTCTTTCTTATTACAACTTTCTGTATTCTAGATAACATGTCATAGATTTCCAAATCTTCTTTCTACAAGTTAATGTTTAGGAACATCAACATATGAAATTTTCCAATATCTCCTCAAGGAAAAGCACGAGTTGACAAAGTGCTAGTAGAGAGCTTAAATCCATGTGACTTCTCCACTTCAGAAAATTGAGGGATTATTCCCAAAGTACTAAACACATACTTTTTGTCTTTCAAAAATATTTTCTCTTTTTGTGTTCTCTTATCATCAAGAACTTATATCACATGGGAAGTTCTTCAGTATGAAATAGTTTAGGGTTGTAATTGCTGAGGTGGAAGCTCACAGGTAGAATTGCTTACAGAATTTGCTCCCAAGTATACTCACATGCTTTTATCTCTGAATGAACCCTCACTTAGAAAGGTCTCTAAGCATTTTTCCAACATTCCAAGAACATGTAGAGTAGAAAGAGCCAAGGATAAGCAGTATGACCAAGATCCTAGGATAGTACTATTATATTAGGGACCACAAGTGAGAACTGTGATTTAGTGTCATATAGAAATCAATTCATTAATTTAAAGATCAGTTTCTCAGCCAAAAGGAGCTTTCCTTTTGTCAATGAGTAAACAAGAGATGGCCTCCTCAGCTGGTCATTCTGTGAGCTAGTGGAAACAGGCTATCCTAACTCACAGTGGAAATTCTTTCCTCTTCAACATTAATTTGTTTCTGTGACTTTGGGTCACTTGGGGAAAATATGAACCCAACAACTGACATATTTTGTTCTCTGTATAGAAAGGGAAGAAGGGAAGGAAAGACCCCAAATGGAATTCATGGATGATTATAAGCAACAATTTCTTACACGATCCAATATCTAGGCCTGGGATATTGGTGAACCTATTAGAACCTAACTCCTGTAACTCTTATTCCTTATTTGTCTCTAACGTTAATTACATGAACTTTGAGCATGAATATTTTAAATTCTCCACTGAGACCCAGATTTTTGTTCTTATACATTTAGAAATTCTAATTCTGGACTTCCAGAGTGTTCTTAGTGTGTGGCAAACCAAATAACAGACATTCATTAGCTTTCATAGATTATTTATGTCAACCAAGCATCTGATTATAAAATTGAGATTGCCTGCTTCCAAGAGCCTAAATTCAGAAGGCACAGTAGGCAGCTTGAAGTAAAGAATCCGTGGTCAGAAAGAGAGAGATTTAAAAACCATTAAAAGAGTGTTTGTTCTGTTTTGACTATCCTAAGATATAAAGAATATTTTCCTTCTGTTTCAGAAAGATGCAAAATAAAGTCATGTAGCTAAGGAAAGCAGGGTGTAGACCTTATTAGTTTATAGCACAGGAGGGATTCCTGAGGTTTGGTGTGGGTTTTTTGAGAAGCATCTGCCTTGAAATTTTTATCACATAATTATGTAAAGCAAACTATTATGCTTTGTAATATTTGCACTGGAGATCGTAACATCTTGCAATTCTCCACAGCATAAGAACATCCAAGCAGCAAATTCAGATTGAAATCTAAGGCACTAAAAGAAAAAAAAAAAAATCTAGTAATACATATTAAATTTTTACATACAAATAAACTAAGGTTTTAGAAATGTCCTTAGATTTCAAAGTCTTATTTTCAGGTTAACAAATTCTACACACAGAGACACATACACACATTTCATAAATCTGGCAATTTATGCAAACTGACTTACTGAAGATTCTCTATAGAAAACTCCTAAGTCACACATTTCCATAAGTTTATGTCTATACATATATATGCACAACATGCATAAACTCTAATACACACTCACACATTCAAATTATCTTTTGTTTTTTTTTTTTGGGGGGTAAAGAATAAAATTTTTCCAAAGACCCAGATAATACGCAATTTACTGACTTCATTCACTCAACTATACAGATGGTCACAAACATAGTAGACTCCAAAACAGTATTTCTTCCAATGTTATTGAATTGTGTTGGTTTCTTTTTTATTTTTTCAAACAAAGCAAAACAAGTGTTTTCTAGCCATAAAAGTAATACCTATTAGATGCAGAAAATTTAGACTATACAGAGACATACCAAAAAAAAAAAAAAAGTAAACCTTACAATCCACTACCCAGAAACTGCCTCTATTAATATTTGATAGCTTTTTCTGTATAATCATTTGGCCTCTAATTCCATTAACCAGAGAACACTATTCTCAACATTTTGACATATGCCCTTCCAGTCTTTTTGTGTGTGTGTGGTATCATTTGGTCTGAGGACAAGTTGCACAATAAGCTGGATTCTTCAGGAACCAAAGCCATCAAATGCCTGTCCACACTGAGCAGCCTGTGTGTCAGGAATCCCTTCTGAAAGTGGCACTAGTGATGCTTTGAGGTAAAATCACTCTCCCTGCCCTTACTTAACACAGCTAGGGAAGAAAATTCAGAGTCACACCAACCTGGTCACATCTGCATCTGCATGCCTGACTCACAGTGCTCAATTAATGTTGCACTGAAAAAGATAAAACCGAGATCTACTACTAAGCTCCTGTGGAACAAATAGACACATCATGCCTCTAAGCCTCAGTTTTCCTGTCTGAAAATGAGACTTTACAAAAATAAATGAGATAATGCACATGACAGCATGCTTTGTGATAAAATGCTGTATAAATCTAAGGAAGAAAAAACTAAAAAGCTACTCCAAGGTGTGCTATTTCCTAAGACATAACAAGCCAGTGGTGAAAAAATAAATTCATTTGCCTTATTCATATTATTTTATTTAATAAAATAATTCTAAGTTGAAAAATAAGCTTTGACTTTGAAAAATACAAGTAGTTCTCTTGAATTTATTAATGCACTACTCAAAAACGTTTTTAATTTTTCTAAGTTTGGCATCATGCACAAAAATGATTCACCACTATTTTAGAATATGAATTACCTAATTTTAGCTACTTTTCACTATCTGGTGATTAGAATAGACACAAGTGAGTCCCAAGTGCACATGCATTTAATGTGAGAAAGTTTGTAATATTCTAATGTTATAACTTTATAATAAAATCCAAAGTGAAAAGCAGGCATAATATCTAGAAATTTCATTCTTATCATGTCAGAAATTGTATCTGTTCTATAAAAAATATTTTTTGAAAACTTAAGTAGCCAAGGGATATAGCCCTATTTTATTCAGATTGCATGGGATCCATCCATATTTATAATTGTGTGGTTAGGAAGTTTTTCAGAGCTTCTAGATACTAGAATGCTAGTCCTATACTTCATTGTAGAACTAAACAATGCAGATCTATTAGCCTTTTCAATTTCCTCTAGTACATGGTTTAAAATATATATATATTCTTGTCATAGAAATAAAAACTGATTTTTTTAGATTTCCTAATAAACAAAATTTGGTAAGCTATTCAGGATAAATCAAAATCCCTGGGTATTATTCTGAAATATCTTAATTGGTTCATGAATGTGGTTTTGATTGATGCTGATCCATGGTTCAGACAACATTGGCACCCCTTACCCTCATCCTTACTCTATATTCCCACAACTGGAACAACTTGACACTCATTTTTAAGCTCGAATCAATCCCAGGATAAAGTAAAAGGATGGTAAATAAAAAGCACAAAATAACAGACTAGAAATAAACCCAGATGTATCATTGAATGGATGTAAATTAATTAAAATTACCTATTAAAGAAGGAATTACCAAATGGACCTTGTCAATCTAAATATATGCTGTTTAAAAGAAATACACTCAAAAATAATAACACAAAAAAAATTCAAAATAAAGAGACATAAAAAGATACACAGGCAGGGAGAGGGGCAAAATGGTGACATACAGAGGAGTGGAATTTAGTTAGTCCCCAGGAGCAACTAATAAACAATCAGGGACAACCGGTAAATAACCTGGAATAACTGCTGGGGGACAACTGTGAGTGTCCACACATTGTTCACCAACCTGGATTGGATGGAATGGCTGAGATTGCAGCATAGAATCTGTAAATAAAAACAGCAGAACCATGCTGGGAGACCCTCCCGCCATGGCAGGCTGAGCTGCAAGACCTTGCTGTGGGAGAGAGCAGCATTCCCAGAATAAGCGAATATAGCTCAGCCCAACTCCAACTGGGACTTTAATTAACAAATGTGGACTACTGAATACAAGCTACAAACATAGACAAACCCCTAACAAGCAGACAGAGCCTTTTAGTGATGACTGACCTTAAAGAGCCAGAAGATGTCTGTGCCCCAGGAAAGGGAACCCAGAAGACTAGGTGCTCTGTCTGACCAACAGGTAAAACTGGGGGACTGTGGACTGGCTCTGAAAGGGGGCTTCCTTTCCCTTTTTCTTTCTCTCAACCTGAGTGGCTCAGTGGAGACAGCCTCAGCCATTTTCAGTTTTCAGTGCTCTGACCCAGACAGGTGTGGAGATAACAGAGTCAGGGAGACAAAAGAGAAATTCCAATGCAGCAGATAACTCCCAAAGGGGTGTATCTTCCTTAAGAAGAAGGAAGTGAGGCCCAGCTCTAGCGCTGGCCTTCCCTTCAGAACACAGACCCCAGGGCCTGGGGGGAAACAATCAATCTAGAAACAACCTAACATGAGAACTAAAGGGACCACACCTCCTTACAGCAGTCAGGAAGGACAGGCTGACAGGCACCACCTACTGGGCGGTTTAGGAAAAGCACAGCAGCTAGAGACCTCACAGGAAAGTCTGTCAATCTTCTAAGATACATGTTCAGGGAAACTTGAAGCTGAATATAACCCCATTCTTGAGACCTGAACCATTCTGGTCTGGGAAAATCTGAGGGGTAACCAAGGAAACCAGATGCCTAGACAACAGAAAACTACAAATTACATTAGGAACAAAGAAGATATGGCCGAGTCAAAGGAACAAATTTACACCACAGTCAAGATACAGTTGAGATATTGTTTCACTTTAATTAAACAATCTATTAAAGATTTTCAAAGAAATATGCTAAATCAAATCAAAAACCAAATCAATGAGTTCAGGGAATATACAGCAAAAGAGATGAAGGATATAAAGAAAATACTGGGCAAATATAAAGTAGAAATCGAAAGTTTGAAAAAACAACTGGCAGAATCTATGGAAATGAAAGACACAACATGAGATGAAAAACACAATGGAGACGTACAACAACAAATCTCAAGAGGCAGAAGAAAACACTCAGGAAATGGAGAATAAGAAACCTGAAATCCTACACACAAAAGAACAGATAGGGAAAAGAATGGGAAAATATGAGCAACATCTCAGAGAATTGAATAACAACATGAAGTGCATGAATGTACATGTCATGGGTGTCCCAGAGGAAAAGAGAAGGAAAAAGGGGAAGAAGCAATAATAGAGGAAATAATCAATGAAAATATCCCATCTCTTATGAAAGACATAAAATTAGAGTTCCAAGAAGCACAGATTACACCAAACACAATAGATCTGAATAGACTTATGCCAAGACACTTAATAATCAGATTATCAAACATCAAAGACAAAGAGAATCCTGAAAGCAGAAGGAGAAAAGCAATCCATCATAAACAAAGGAAGCTTGATAAGACTATGTGTGTATTTCTCAGTAGAAACCATGGAGACAAGAAGGAAGTGGTGTGATATATTTAAGATCCTAAAAGAGAACAACCACCAACCAATAATCCTATATCTGGCAAAACTGTCTTTCAAATATGAGGGAGAGTTTAAAATACTCTCTGACAAACAGACAATGACAGAGTTTGTGAACAAGATACCTGCTTTACAGGAAACACTAAAGGAAGCACTACAGACAGATAGGAAAAGACAGCAGTGAGAGGTTTGGAACACACTTTTGGGTGATGGTAACACAACAATGTAAGTACACTGAACAAAGATGACTATGAGTATGGTTGAAACAAGAAGGCTAGGAGCATGTGGGACACCAGAAGGAAAGAGAAAAGATAAAGACTGGGACTACATAACTCAGTGAAAGCAAGAGTGCTCAACAATTGTGATAAAATGTACAAATATGTTTTTACATGAGGGAGAACAAATGAATGTCAACCTTGCAAGGTCTTAAAAATGGGGTGGTATTGGGGAAAAAAATACAATCAAGGCAAACTAGAAACTATAGTTAATAAACATTGTATTATGCTTCTTTTAATGTAACAAAGGCAATATACCAAAGCTAAATGCCTATAAGAGGGAGACATAAGGGAGGGGTATGGGACTCTTGGCATTGGTGGTGTTGTCTGACTCTTATTATACTTTAGTTTAATTCTATCTTTACTTTACTTGATTTTTAGCTGTCATTTTTTTTTCCTTCTTTTTATTTTCCTTTTGTCTCTCTACCTTCTTTGACTCTTCCTCCTTCTTTGTGGAAGAAATGGAGATGTCCTTATATAGATAGTGGTGATGGTGGTGAATGCATAAATACAAGATTATACAGGGAGCCATCAACTGTTTACTTAGGACAGAATGTACGGTGTGTGAACAAAACTGTCTTAAAAAATAGGAGGCGGGGCAAGATGGCAGACTGGTGAGCTGTATGTTTTAGTTACTCCTCCAGGAAAGTAGGTAGAAAGCCAGGAACTGCGTGGACTGGACACCACAGAGCAATTTGACTTTGGGCATACTTCATACAACACTCATGAAAACGTGGAACTGTTGAGATCAGCGAAATCTGTAAGTTTTTGCGGCCAGGGGACCCGCGCCCCTCCCTGCCAGGCTCAGTCCCGGGGGAGGAGGGGCTGTCAGCTCCGGGAAGGAGAAGGGAGAACTGCAGTAGCTGCTCTTATCGGAAACTCATTCTACTGATACAGACTCCAACCATAGATAGACTGAGACCAGACACCAGAGAATCTGAGAACAGCCAGCCCAGCAGAAAGGAGACAGGCAAAGAAAAAAAACAACACGAAAAACTCCAAAATAAAAGCGGAGGATTTTTGGAGTTCTGGTGAACATAGAAAGGGGAAGGGCCCTGAGGCGCATATGCAAATCCCGAAGAAAAGCTGATCTCTCTGCCCTGTGGACTTTTCCTTAATGGCCCTGGTTGCTTTGTCTCTTAGCATTTCAATAACCCATTAGATCTCTGAGGAGGGCCCGTTTTTTTGTTGTTGTTGTTTTGTTTTTTTTTAATCCTTTTTTCTTTTTATAAAACAATTACTCTAAGAAGCCCAATACAGAAAGCTTCAAAGACTTACTATTTGGGCAGGTCAAGTCAAGAGCAGAACTAGGAGAGCTCTGAGAAAAAACGCAATAATCCAGTGGCTGAGAAAATTCACTAAACACCACAACTTCCCAAGAAAAGGGGGGTGTCCGCCCACAGCCATCATCCTGGTGGACAGGAAACACTCCTGCCCATCGCCAGCCCCATAGCCCAGAACTGCCCCAGACAACCCAGTGTGACGGAAGTGCTTCAAATAACAGGCACACACCACAAAACTGGGTGTGGACATTAGCCTTCCCTGCAACCTCAGCTGATAGTCCCAGAGTTGGGAAGGTAGAGCAGTGTGAATTAAAAAAGCCCCATTCAGCCATCATTTCAGGAGACTGGGAGCCTCCCTACACAGCCCACCAGCCCAGAACTGCCCTGTGGGGACGGCAATCACCTGTGACATAGCACAGTCATCCGTCAACAGAGGACCCGGGGTGCACGGCCTTGAAGAGGGGCCCACTTGCAAGTCGCAGGAGCCATACGCGAATACCAAGGACTTGTGGGTCAGTGGCAGAGACAAACTGTGGCAGGACTGAACTGAAGGATTAGACTATTGCAGCAGCTTTAAAACTCTAGGATCACCAGGGAGATTTGATTGTTAGAGCCACCCCCCCACTCCCTGACTGCCCAGAAACACACCCCATATACAGGGCAGGCAACACCAACTACACACGCAAGCTTGGTACACCAATTGGACCCCACAAGACTCACTCCCCCACTCACCAAAAAGGCTAAGCAGGGGAGAACTGGCTTGTGGAGAACAAGTGGCTCGTGGACGCCACCTGCTGGTTAGTTAGAGAAAGTGTACTCCACGAAGCTGTAGATCTGATAAATTAGAGATAAGGACTTCAATTGGTCTACAAACCCTAAAAGAACCCTATCAAGTTCAGCAAATGCCACGAGGCAAAAAACAACAGAAAATTATAAAGCATATGAAAAAACCAGACGATATGGATAACCCAAGCCCAAGCACCCAAACCAAAAGAACAGAAGAGACACAGCACCTAGAGCAGCTACTCAAAGAACTAAAGATGAACAATGAGACCATAGTACGGGAGATAAAGGAAATCAAGAAGACCCTAGAAGAGCATAAAGAAGACATTGCAAGACTAAATAAAAAAATGGATGATCTTATGGAAATTAAAGAAACTGTTGACCAAATTAAAAAGATTCTGGACACTCATAGTACAAGACTAGAGGAAGTTGAACAACGAATCAGTGACCTCGAAGATGACAGAATGGAAAATGAAAACATAAAAGAAAGAATGGGGAAAAAAATTGAAAAAATCGAAATGGACCTCAGGGATATGATAGATAATATGAAACGTCCAAATATAAGACTCATTGGTGTCCCAGAAGGGGAAGAAAAGGGTAAAGGTCTAGGAAGAGTATTCAAAGAAATTGTTGGGGAAAACTTCCCAAATCTTCTAAACAACATAAATACACAAATCATAAATGCTCAGCGAACTCCAAATAGAATAAATCCAAATAAACCCACTCCGAGACATATACTGATCACACTATCAAACACAGAAGAGAAGGAGCAAGTTCTGAAAGCAGCAAGAGAAAAGCAATTCACCACATACAAAGGAAACAGCATAAGACTAAGTAGTG
This sequence comes from Choloepus didactylus, assembly GCF_015220235.1. Lineage (NCBI taxonomy): Eukaryota > Metazoa > Chordata > Mammalia > Pilosa > Megalonychidae > Choloepus > Choloepus didactylus. The sequence goes on along the minus strand of NC_051307.1, from coordinate 148,306,070 downwards.
ACTACTCAGCAGCCACCATGGAGGCAAGAAGGCAGTGGCACAATATATTTAAAATTCTGAGTGAGAAAAATTTCCAGCCAAGAATACTTTATCCAGCAAAGCTCTCCTTCAAATTTGAGGGAGAGCTTAAATTTTTCACAGACAAACAAATGCTGAGAGAATTTGCTAACAAGAGACCTGCCCTACTGGAGATACTCAAGGGAGCCCTACAGACAGAGAAACAAAGAAAGGACAGAGAGACTTGGAGAAAGGTACAGTACTAAAGAGATTCAGTATGGGTACAATAAAGGATATTAATAGACAGAGGGGAAAAATTATGACAAACATAAACCAAAGGATAAGATGGCTGATTCAAGAAATGCCTTCATGGTTATAACGTTGAATGTAAATGGATTAAACTCCCCAATTAAAAGATATAGATTCGCAGAATGGATCAAAAAAAATGAACCATCAATATGTTGCATACAAGAGACTCATCTTAGACACAGGGACACAAAGAAACTGAAAGTGAAAGGATGGAAAAAAATATTTCATGCAATCTACAGCCAAAAGAAAGCAGGTGTAGCAATATTAATCTCAGATAAAATAGACTTCAAATGCAGGGATGTTTTGAGAGACAAAGAAGGCCACTACATACTAATAAAAGGGGCAATTCAGCAAGAAGAAATAACAATCGTAAATGTCTATGCACCCAACCAAGGTGCCACAAAATACATGAGAGAGACACTGGCAAAACTAAAGGAAGCAATTGATGTTTCCACAATAATTGTGGGAGACTTCAACACATCACTCTCTCCTATAGATAGATCAACCAGACAGAAGACCAATAAGGAAATAGAAAACCTAAACAATCTGATAAATGAATTAGATTTAACAGACATATACAGGACATTACATCCCAAATCACCAGGATACACATACTTTTCTAGTGCTCATGGAACTTTCTCCAGAATAGATCATATGCTGGGACATAAAACAAGCCTCAATAAATTTAAAAAGATTGAAATTATTCAAAGCACATTCTCTGACCACAATGGAATACAATTAGAAGTCAATAACCATCAGAGAATTAGAAAATTCACAAATACATGGAGGTTAAACAACACACTCCTAAACAATCAGTGGGTTAAAGAAGAAATAGCAAGAGAAATTGCTAAATATATAGAGACGAATGAAAATGAGAACACAACATACCAAAACCCATGGGATGCAGCAAAAGCAGTGCTAAGGGGGAAATTTATAGCACTAAACGCATATATTAAAAAGGAAGAAAGAGCCAAAATCAAAGAACTAATGGATCAACTGAAGAAGCTAGAAAATGAACAGCAAACCAATCCTAAACCAAGTACAAGAAAAGAAATAACACGGATTAAAGCAGAAATAAATGACATAGAGAACAAAAAAACAATAGAGAGGATAAATATCACCAAAAGTTGGTTCTTTGAGAAGATCAACAAGATTGACAAGCCCCTAGCTAGACTGACAAAATCAAAAAGAGAGAAGACCCATATAAACAAAATAATGAATGAAAAAGGTGACATAACTGCAGATCCTGAAGAAATTAAAAAAATTATAAGAGGATACTATGACCAACTGTATGGCAACAAACTGGATAATGTAGAGGAAATGGACAATTTCCTGGAAACATATGAACAACCTAGACTGACCAGAGAAGAAATAGAAGACCTCAACCAACCCATCACAAGCAAAGAGATCCAATCAGTCATCAAAAAGCTTCCCACAAATAAATGCCCAGGGCCAGATGGCTTCACAGGGGAATTCTACCAAACTTTCCAGAAAGAACTGACACCAATCTTACTCAAACTCTTTCAAAACATTGAAGAAAATGGAACACTACCTAACTCATTTTATGAAGCTAACATCAATCTAATACCAAAACCAGGCAAAGATGTTACAAAAAAGGAAAACTACCGGCCAATCTCCCTAATGAATATAGATGCAAAAATCCTGAACAAAATACTTGCAAATCGAATCCAAAGACACATTAAAAAAATCATACACCATGATCAAGTGGGGATTATTCCAGGCATGCAAGGATGGTTCAACATAAGAAAATCAATCAGTGTATTACAACACATTAACAAGTCAAAAGGGAAAAATCAATTGATCATCTCAATAGATGCTGAAAAAGCATTTGACAAAATCCAACATCCGTTTTTGATAAAAACACTTCAAAAGGTAGGAATTGAGGGAAACTTCCTCAACATGATAAAGAGCATATATGAAAAACCCACAGCCAGCATAGTACTCAATGGTGAGAGACTGAAAGCCTTCCCTCTAAGATCAGGAACAAGACAAGGATGCCCGCTGTCACCACTGTTATTCAACATTGTGCTGGAAGTGCTAGCCAGGGCAATCCGGCAAGACAAAGAAATAAAAGGCATCCAAATTGGAAAAGAAGAAGTAAAACTGTCATTGTTTGCAGATGATATGATCTTATATCTAGAAAACCCTGAGAAATCGACGATACAGCTACTAGAGCTAATAAACAAATTTAGCAAAGTAGCGGGATACAAGGTTAATGCACATAAGTCCGTAATGTTTCTATATGCTAGAAATGAACAAACTGAAGAGACACTCAGGAAAAAGATACCATTTTCAATAGCAACTAAAAAAATCAAGTACCTAGGAATAAACTTAACCAAAGATGTAAAAGACCTATACAAAGAAAACTACATAACTCTACTAAAAGAAATAGAAGGGGACCTTAAAAGATGGAAAAATATTCCATGTTCATGGATAGGAAGACTAAATGTCATTAAGATGTCAATTCTACCCAAACTCATCTACAGATTCAATGCAATCCCAATCAAAATTCCAACAACCTACTTTGCAGACTTGGAAAAGCTAGTTATTGAATTTATTTGGAAAGGGAAGATGCCTCGAATTGCTAAAGACACTCTAAAAAAGAAAAACAAAGTGGGAGGACTTACACTCCCTGACTTTGAAGCTTATTATAAAGCCACAGTTGCCAAAACAGCATGGTACTGGCACAAAGATAGACATATAGATCAATGGAATCGAATTGAGAATTCGGAGATAGACCCTCAGATCTATGGCCGACTGATCTTTGATAAGGCCCCCAAAGTCACTGAACTGAGTCATAATGGTCTTTTCAACAAATGGGGCTGGGAGAGTTGGATATCCATATCCAAAAGAATGAAAGAGGACCCCTACCTCACCCCCTACACAAAAATTAACTCAAAATGGACCAAAGATCCCAATATAAAAGAAAGTACCATAAAACTCCTAGAAGATAATGTAGGAAAACATCTTCAAGACCTTGTATTAGGAGGCCACTTCCTAGACTTTACACCCAAAGCACAAGCAACAAAAGAGAAAATAGATAAATGGGAACTCCTCAAGCTTAGAAGTTTCTGCACCTCAAAGGAATTTCTCAAAAAGGTAAAGAGGCAGCCAACTCAATGGGAAAAAATTTTTGGAAACCATGTATCTGACAAAAGACTGATATCTTGCATATATAAAGAAATCCTACAACTCAATGACAATAGTACAGTCGGCCCAATTATAAAATGGGCAAAAGATATGAAAAGACAGTTCTCTGAAGAGGAAATACAAATGGCCAAGAAACACATGAAACAATGTTCAGCTTCACTAGCTATTAGAGAGATGCAAATTAAGACCACAATGAGATACCATCTAACACCGGTTAGAATGGCTGCCATTAAACAAACAGGAAACTACAAATGCTGGAGGGGATGTGGAGAAATTGGGACTCTTATTCATTGTTGGTGGGACTGTATAATGGTTCAGCCACTCTGGAAGTCAGTCTGGCAGTTCCTTAGAAAACTAGATATAGAGTTACCATTCGATCCAGCGATTGCACTTCTCGGTATATACCCAGAAGATCGGAAAGCAGTGACACGAACAGATATCTGCACCCCAATGTTCATAGCAGCATTATTCACAATTGCCAAAAGATGGAAACAACCCAAATGTCCTTCAACAGATGAGTGGATAAATAAAATGTGGTATATACACACGATGGAATACTACGCAGCAATAGAAGGAACGATCTCGTGAAACATATGACAACATGGATGAACCTTGAAGACATAATGCTAAGCGAAATAAGCCAGGCACAAAAAGAGAAATATTATATGCTACCACTAATGTGAACATTGAAAAATGTAAAACAAATGGCTTATAATGTAGAATGTAGGGGAACTAGCAATAGAGAGCAATTAAGGAAGGGGGAACAATAATCCAAGAAGAACAGATAAGCTATTTAACATTCTGGGGATGCCCAGGAATGACTATGGTCTGTGAATTTCTGATGGATATAGTAGGAGCAAATTCACAGAAATGTTGCTATATTAGGTAACTTTCTTGGGGTAAAGTAGGAACATGTTGGAAGTTAAGCAGTTATCTTAGGTTAGTTGTCTTTTTCTTACTCCCTTGTTATGCTCTCTTTGAAATGTTCTTTTATTGTATGTTTGTTTTCTTTTTAACTTTTTTTTCATACAGTTGATTTAAAAAAGAAGGGAAAGTTAAAAAAAAAACAAAAAAAAAAAACAAGGAAAAAAAAAAAAATATGTAGTGCCCCCTTGAAGAGCCTGTGGAGAATGCAGGGGTATTCGCCTACCCCACCTCCATGGTTGCTAACATGACCACAGACATAGGGGACTGGTGGTTTGATGGGTTCAGCCCTCTACCACAGGTTTTACCATTGGGAAGACGGTTGCTGCAAAGGAGAGGCTAGGCCTCCCTATGGTTGTGCCTAAGAGCCTCCTCCCGAATGCCTCTTTGTTGCTCAGATGTGGCCCTGTCTCTCTAGCTAAGCCAACTTGAAAGGTGAAATCACTGCCCTCCCCCCTACGTGGGATCAGACACCCAGGGGAGTGAATCTCCCTGGCAACGTGGAATATGACTCCCGGGGAGGAATGTAGACCTGGCATCGTGGGACGGAGAACATCTTCTTGACCAAAACGGGGATGTGAAAGGAAAAGAAATAAGCTTCAGTGGCAGAGAGAATCCAAAAGGAGCCGAGAGGTCACTCTGGTGGGCACTCTTACGCACACTTTAGACAACCCTTTTTAGGTTCTAGAGAATTGGGGTAGCTGGTGGTGGATACCTGAAACTATCAAACTACAACCCAGAACTCATGAATCTCGAAGACAGTTGTATAGAAATGTAGCTTATGAGGGGTGACAAGGGGATTGGGAAAGCCATAAGGACCACACTCCACTTTGTCTAGTTTATGGATGGATGAGTAGAAAAATAGGGGAAGGAAACAAACAGACAAAGGTACCCAGTGTTCTTTTTTACTTCAATTGCTCTTTTTCACTCTAATTATTATTCTTGTTATTCTTGTGTGTGTGCTAATGAAGGTGTCAGGGATTGATTTGGGTGATGAATGTACAACTATGTAATGGTACTGTGAACAATCGAAAGTACGATTTGTTTTGTATGACTGCGTGGTATACGAATATATCTCAATAAAATGAAGATTAAAAAAAAAGACATAATGCTGAGCAAAATAAGCCAGGCACAAAAAGAGAGATATTGTATGTTACCACTAATGTGAATTCTGTGAAAAATGTACAATGTTTTATACTGTAGAATGTAGGGGACCTAGAGATACCAATTAGTGGAGGGGGAATGATAATCTAATAAGAACAGATAAACTATGGAGGGTAATCTCAATGTTATGGGAATGCTCAGGAATGATTATGGTTTGTAAACTTTCTTGGGTATAGTAAGATCATGTTGGAAGCAATAGAGTTATTTTAGGTTTTGTTTTTTCTCTTATTCCTTTGTTTTCTTAGGGGTTGTTAATTTTCTTGGGGTATGGAAGGAACATGTTGGAAGCAATGTAGTTATTTTAGATTATTTGTTTTTCTTACTCCTCTGTTTGGACATGGTTTATTAATTTTCTTGGGGTATGGTAGGAACATATTGGAAGCAAAGTAGTTATTTTAGGTTATTTGTTTTCCTTAATCCATTGCTTTGTTTAAAATGTTGTGGGGTTTTTTTGGTTGTTGTTTGCCTGTTTGTTTTTAATTTTTTGATAAACAAAGTTAAAAAATTTGAAAAAATCAGTAGAAAAATGGGAGTAAAAACTAAATGACAAATAGGGTGGGATGGGGGGATGGTTTGGGTATTCTCTTTTCACTTTTATTTTTTATTCTTATTCTGATTCTTTCTGATGTAAGGAAAATGTTCAGAAATAGATTGTGGTGATGATGAACGCATAACTCTATGATCATACTGTGAACAGTTGATTGTATACCATGGATGACTGTATGGTTTGTGAATATATTTCAGTAAAACTGAATAAAAAAAAAAATAATGGGTTGATGAAGAAACATTGAGGGCACTATATTGAGTGAAATAAGTCAGACACAGAGGAACAAATATTGCATGGTCTCACTGATATGAACTAATTATATTATGTAAACTCATAGACATGAAATATAGGTTACCAGGATACAGAATGAGGCTAAAGAATGGGGAGTGGTCACTTACTATGAGCAGAATGCTCAACTAGGTTGAACTTAAGTGTGTGGACATGGACAGAGGTGAAGGTAGCATGTTATTGTGAGAATAACTAACAGTGCTGAATGGTGTGTGAATGTGGTGGAAAGGGTAAGCTCAGAGTCACATATGTCACCAGAAGGAAAGTTGGAGGTTAAAATATTGGAATGTAGAAAACAGTGTATATTGTGGTGGACAATGTCTGTTATTAACTGCAGAAATATCAGAAATCTATTTCATGAACTAGAACAAATGTATGACACTATAATTAGAAGTTAATAATAGAGGGGTATATAGGGAAAAATATACCTATTGCAAACTATGTACTACAATCAGTAGTATTTTAACATTCTTTCATCAACAGTAACAAATGTACTATACCAATACTATAAGTCAATAATGGAAGGGGATGTTAGAGGTATGGGAGGATTTGAGTTTTCATTTTTGTCTTTATTTCTTTTATGGAGTAATGAAAATGTTCTAAAAATTGAAAAAAAAATTAATTGTGGTGATGGATGCACAGCTGTATGATGGTACCGTGGGCAACTGATTGTGCACTTTGGATCTTTGGAAGATTATATGGTATGTGAACAATCTCAATAAATTTAAATTTAAAAAAAAAAAAAGATAGACAGGAAAATTCTAAACAATAGAATTCTATTTTTATCAAACAAAAATACAGCTTAAATCAAAAATCATTAGTGAGGTTAAAGATAGATATTGCATAGTAACAAAAAAATCCAGTAAAAAATACAAAACATCTATAATTTTGCTAAATTTGCTAATGGAGCATCAAAACATCTAAAGTAAACATCAAAGTAAACTTTAAGAACCCTTAATCATATTAGAAATTTTAACAAAACACTATTCAAAACTATAGAATGAACTGACAAAAAATTAGAAAGGATTTAGCCAATAAAATTTTTAAAAAATCAACATTATAAATAAAACCCTGCACTGAGCAAATTCAGACTATACACTTAAAATACAAATTGACTTTATAAGATACCAAAAAATTCTCAAGAACGTATAATTTTAACTTTAAAACATGACATCCTCTGATAACAATTCAATTAAACTTGGAATTATCAATTAAAAGCAAAATACATATTTATTATGCTAGAGGTAACAATTTAAACTATACGTTATAAAACATTAAGTAAAAGTAGAATTAAATAAATAACATAAATAGAAGTAGATATTAATGCTACAGTGATTCAAAAAACAAGAGAAAAAATATAGTTCTGTGAGATAATTGATATAATAAATGTCTCTCAATAAAAATGATAAAGAGAAATGCACAAATGTTATCAAAAATGGAATAGAAACATAAAATACAGGTTTTGAAAATCATGAGAATATTGTGAACTATCTACAAATACAAGCCTATCCATTTAAATAAGATGGATAATTTTCTAGAAAAAAAATAAAATTACTAAAATTAATTTTAAAACTCTATTAAATATTTATTCCATTGTTTTTTAAGTGTCCTCAATTCAAAAGACACCACAGCTATTTCTTCCAAATTATTTTTAAAAACAACTGGAAACTACTCAATTAATTTTATGAGTCTTTCATAACTTTGGTATATAACAGGATAAGAACAGTATGGAAAAATAAAATTATTGAACAATCTCACTTAAGAACATAGGTACAAATTTTCTAAATTAAATTACTGGTACACCAAATTATGATGACAAAGTTGAATTGATTCCAGGAATACAAGGGTACTTCTGGAACAGAAAAGCTATTAATGTAATACAACACTTTGACAAATTAAAAAAGAAAAACCATATAATTGCTTCAATAGAAATTGTTAAAAATCATCTAGTAAATGTAATACTATGCTACTTAACCTAATAAAGCATCATGAACAAAAACTTCACAAAGTATATTATAATGGAAATGTTTTGCAGAATTTTGATTAAACTAAGGTCAAGACAAGGATGCCCTCTATGACAACTTCAATTTTACACTCTTCTGTAGGTCTTAGCCAAAGCAATAAGATAAGAAAAAGAAATAAGATGTAAGAATGGGGGGGTATCAAAACTTGTCTACATAGAAAATTCAAGAGAATTTATGGAGAGGAGCTACTAAAATAAGGGAATCAATAAGATTGTTGAATAAAATGTCAATCCACAAAATCAATAGTGTTCCTATACACCAGTATTAAATAATTATAATATATAATAGAAAAACAAAATATGTCATTTGTATCAGCAAAAATTTCAAGGTACCAAAATATGAATCTCACAAATACACTTTTTTAAAACTTTCATGGAAAGAATTGCAATACAAATCAAATACTTCAGCAGAATTTCAATCAAAACCACAGGGAATTTGATATGCCTATCTCACATTCATGTGATAATATCAAAATGCTAAGAATATCACAGTAACAATGAGATAGAACAAGCTTTGAGGAATTGCTCCACCACATATCAGGACTTTCACCAGGCTATGATAATAAAAGAGTAGTGTTGTCTAGACCAATGGAAAAAGAGAAAATACCCAAAAGCAAACTCTTTTGTAAGTTCAATATCTATTCGATATATGACAGAGGTGCAATTTGGCAATTCTAGAAAATTTTAATATGTATATGCTTATGAACCAGGAATTCTACTTCTAAGTAGACATACTAGGGAAATTGTCACATAGGTACATAAGGACACATATGTTTAGAATAGTGATGCACTGGAATCAACATAAATGTCCGTGAAGTAAGAATGGATCAATAAATGTGGTTTATTCATACAATGAAATAATATTCAGTAGCTGGAATTATGGATAAAATGTTGAGTCAAGGTCTCACATATTGCTCATTGAAATGAAAATACCTTTTTGAAAAATAATTTGGCAACATAAAATAAGACTCTTAAACATGACTCTTGATGTCTTTGACTCAGTAACTCTATGTGGAATCTATCATAATGACATTATAAGAAATATGGAAAACCCAATGCACAATTATATACATCATTTGTGTTATATATAACCACAAAAATAGTAGAAGGAACATAAATAAAACAAAGGGAATTGACTAGGTAAATTATGCTTATCCATATGGAAGAATACTATATGTCCCTTCATAATAACATGAAAAAGCTTATGATAAAATAGCATAGTAAAAACATAATGCAAAATTATATAGAGAGGGCAATTGCACTTTATGTTAGGGATGATTTCCTGAGTACCACATATAATTCAGAATAACTATTCACTTAGGAAGAAACATAAATGGAGTGATAAATTTTCAGAAGGCTATGTACCATCACAATAACATATTTTACCAAATGCTTCTTTTATGTTTTCAGCCTTCTTGCTCATACTTCTCAAGGTTTTATCCAAAATAACAGTACCAGGTAAAATCATGGTTGTTCGGCCTTCTTTACAGTGTTTTAAACAAAACAAATTCCATTCCAGTATCATTGATTTTCAGGCTCTTTTTCATCAACAGAACAAACCACCATTAAAGGGACACTTGAAAGATAGTACCATAAGATACTAAAAATACTTAACCTTAAAAAATAATTCTTTTTTCTCTTTAGCCTTCTCTGGCCACAATGAAAGAAGTCCATAGAGGAGATACAAATGAGTGTGCCTAAGAGCAACAGAACATGAATGCAATAAATTCAGGCAAGAGATTATAGTAGCTCAGACCATGTGGATAGCAAGGATGGTGGATAGCTTGTATCTAAGAAAAAATGCAAACAGAAGTTATTTCCCATAAAATTAAGCAGAGTAATAAAAGAAAGAAATAAAAAAGAGGAAAGGAAAGGAAGAAAAAGACCTTTCTGGAAAATGCATCTTCATGTAGTTCTTTCCCATCATAAATACATTTCTCAAAAATTTACTGCACACTCAGAATCTCCTCTTAGTCAACCTTTATTCACTGGTCGATCCACTGAACTATTTTTTCTAATCCATTATACTACTAAAATAATTCACACCAGAGTCACCAATAATCTACCAGTTGCTAAATCCAATGGATTGTTTTGGAATGTTTCCTTCTTTGACCCCTCTCCAGCATTTGACTGCTTTATCTTGAAACTCCCATCCTTTACTCTCCTTAATTTTTCTTGATTTGTCAAAAAAACTTAATAAAGGCCATTTTTAAATGCACATGGAGGAACAATTAAGAATGCATATATGATAGATAGATCTCTCTTTACCCAGTGACCCCCTGTGCTTTTTCTCTGCTTCAGATGTATCCACACAAACTTGCACAAGAATAATCATGTGCCAAAATTATAGTGGCCTTTCCAAATATATTAGACAATAACACTCTGAGGCATTTATCCAAGAGAAATGCATATGCATACCCAATGATATATATTAAGATGTTAATAATAGTATTATATGTAATTTTCACAAATTGGAAACTATCAAAATATCCATCAACAGCAAAATGGATAAATAAGTTGAGAAATAGTCACTCAATGGAATACTATACAGCTGTGAAAATAAATTAACTACAACTGTATAAAACAAATGGATAACTCTCACAAGCATATCATGGAGTGAATCAAGCCATGCATATACATACTGTATGATTCCATGTACATGAATTTCAAAAGGAAGCAAAACTAATCTATGGTGTCAGGACAGTGATTATCCTTGAGGAGACATAAAGCTGAAAGAGGACATAAGTGGGGTTTCTAGGGTGAGGATTGTATTATCTTTCTTGATTTGGGTACTGCTTACCTAGTTGTGTTCAGTTTGTAAAAAGTCAAGTTGTATACTTGTGATTTGTGTAGTTTTTCTGTATATATATGTTATTTTTCAATAAAAGTTCCCAAAAACTCACCTAAGAGCTATACCGCCTTTGAATGAGAAAGTAACATACTACATAAATCTCTCAAAAAATGTCTAGATCATGTTAAATATTGTTGCTCCTTCTCCAGAAAATAGTGATAACAGTAAGATCAGAGTTTTGCAGGCAGGCTTCTAATTTTTTTTTCAAGACCTATCTCCTTAGAATTTCTTTTCCTCTGGAGAAGCTGTCAGTGCACACTGTGTGTGTGCACATTAGGAGATGAGTGCCATTCTCTGAAATTTTTCTCTTTGTTCTATTATCTAACTTAATACTGATACACGCTTGAAATCCAAATTGGGTTGGAACCACTGAGAAGCCAGAAATCAGAGGGGAATCAAAAGGTAAAGGAAACACATGGGCATTTTAGTCAGAAAATCACACATTCAGATATTGATTCACCCTTTATTAGCTGTATGACCTTTACCTTTCTCGGCCTCAACACTCACACTTGCTACCGACTGTTTAGTGCATTTTCTTGTGGAATAAAAAGAGAAAACAACTTTAGGCATAGGAAATGTTCCTCAAAAAAAAAAAAAAAATACTCCAAATTGTGCTTCACGGACCTTAATTTGGTATGCTACAATATAATCAAATTTCTGTATTTTCTAGGAAGCTAACTCTCAGATCATATCTGCATAATTTACTTTTCTATCATGTTAACTACATATGTGTGTTTGATTGCTCATAAGTCAACATGCATTTATATATTAAATGGGAAATCTTTAAAAGTGCTGTTTATTCATTTCTGACATTTATGTGAAAAGGGAGGATGTCGTATAATAAGCAGTTTTAGCTCATATTGACACAAATAATAGCTTAATGAATCTAGGCATCTTAGAAGGAACTCCAAACGTTCAATGAAAACGTTCAAGAATGGAATTCTCATTAACCTGGAACATCCTCCAGATGCTCCTTTGATAATGTTAACTACCTTAAACACCATGTGGCTTCAGTCCACTGACCCTTACAATACATGGTGTGACTGCACATGTGAAACTTGAAATCGAAGTTTGAGAAAGGTGGGTTGTCAAGTTCAGATGAACCTCTACAGACTCGATATTTTTGTTAGCACTTGTTGACTAAAGTTCACATAATTTTTTTTTTCTCTGTCTCTCAGTTACTAATCCAGATGATGGAATCATGATTTCTTTGTTGTCTTTAATTTTAAAGGCAGCTGAATTGTCTCCATAATAGGAATATAAAGCCCCACATAATGAGTTTCTTCAGCATTTTTATAGCCACTGACAGCCACAATGAAAATATTACCAAGGCTTTTAGCTCTAAGGTTACAATTAAATATGGCATTTTCTCTGAGCATTTAAATTTCAAGAGGCAGAAAAATAATATGCCCTCCATGAAAATAGGAGTTTTTGTATGTTTTGTTCACTTCTATGTCTCTGGCATCCAATATGATACTTGACACATAGTGGCTTTCAATAACTATTCATTGAACAAATGAATGTATGAATGAATGAGTATAGGTACCTCACCAGAAGTCAACAAAATTAATTTACATTGCTGAACCTTGATTTGCTTATCAGATAACTTTAGAGAATTTTGTATATTATGCCATTTTGTTTTTAATACTTTTTTTTCCTGACTTTCCTCCAGTATTTCCAATACTTACCACTAGAAATAATTTAAGACATTTGCCATTCTGTTTGCCTTATTATAAAAAGTGATACTTAGAGCTACATTTATTATCACAGTTGTGGTATAATCATAATGGGAATTGTGATTCTATTTCTTTCCTTTTAACTTTTAATAAAAGGAACTTTCAAATTATTCCAGGGTGCATTGTTGTTGTTATTGAAGACATTATAATATTATTGTTGTAACTAGTGTCAACTAAATTCCTTTGACTGGATCTCACCAATATAAACATATAATTATGACTTTATCAGTACCCAAACTATAGATTTTACATCTATATGATTTTGAAAATTCAGGCTTATCATTCTAATCTGTGAAGTCTTTGCAAAAATATCAGTGGTAAATGTATTAACCATCAACAGTAGAGCAGTACCATACACATCTTAATTTAATGTTCTTCCTTATAGCTGAATTGTACTTGTTCAAAGCAATTTGTCCTCTTTCAAACAATGGAATGTTTGGCAGTCTCTAAATCACCAAGGATTCCACAACCAGTCCATAAATCCTTTTCATTGAAGGTAGCTAGGATTTTAGGCAGGATGCTTGCAAAGTGATTATCAAGTTCAAGAGCTATAAGATCACACAGAAAAGCAAAAGTGAAAGAGCTGAGAAAAAGAAAAAGGAAGCATTCCAAAGATCTTCCGGCTGGCACTGAAGTTAGAAAGGGAACTTTCGTTCAAAAATGTTCAATATTCCTCTAGCAATTCCTTGGGTATGTGGGTCTTCTCTCTTCATTCTTTTCCCAGAACCTCAGAAATAATAGAACCCAGGGCATAACTGACAGCTTAAGTTAACAATGCTACCTGTGGACAACCACCAAGTCTCTGCCCTTCCTTATTTAAAGAATCAGTGAAGTCCCATGAAGCATTTTCATACTAACCAAAAGATTGTTCCCAAATTAATTTTTAAACATAAATCTCTCATCACATGCTCATTGTATTTTACATTTAAACCTTGGTTTGTGTCCTCTGTCTTACAGATTGACATGTACATTTGGGGAGATTCTCAATGTCTTTTTATTTTTCTATACCCTTGCTTTCTTTCAAACAGTGAGCACCTTGGATATAAGAACTGCATCTCAGTGATACCATAAGGTAGCAACTTAATGCATCATGATGATGGTGGTGGTGATGGTGGCAATTATGAAGCATGAGTTAATTAGCAATATGTTCACAAATGTTTTCATAAAGCAATATGTTTAAGAAAAAATTTTAGGAAATTATTCTAAACAGGAAAAATGCCATGCAGACAGATATTGTTTGAGGTGTTAATTATACACACCTCAAATGGGAAATAATTTAAAACATTTTTTAATCATTAAACAAATATTTATTGGCCACTAGTCTAGGCACTAGGGATATAGCAGTGAACATGACTGACAAGTTGCTATCTTCACAGAGCTCCCATTTCTCTTTCTTCCAGCTCTCTCTCCTTTTCTCTTTCTCTCTCCTCCCACCCTTAAGAATTTTCCACTGACAATAGAATAAGTATTTTTACTAACTACCACCTAGACATAAATTTTGAGAGACACCATAAACAATACCCAAATGTAAAAATAATCATAAGCAGATATTGGTTTCTTCCTTAGCTAAAACACCTTGGACAAGTCTTTTAGCTCCATTGAGCTAGTTTTCTCACCTAGTAATATAAGGATAACAATGTCTACCTTAAAAGTTTTATATAAAGGTATAGAAATAATGTATGTAAAACTACTACTACATTGCATTGCACACAATAAGCAATAAATGGACATTCTAACCATTAACTTATAACCAATAGCACTTTCCACTGATGACCACCACACTATCTCCCATCCCACACAGTCTTCTGCAAGGAGAGCTTGCTAGTCCCCCATGAAAAGAAGGCTGTTTTTTCACCCCCCTTAATGTAGGTAGGTTTGGTGACAGCAAAAGTAACTCTGTGCCATATCCAGGTGTAGTCTTTAACTGGCCTGGCAGTTTCTGCTTCCCTTCTTAGAGCCCGAACTGCCTTGTAAGAAGACTGGCGAGAGGCCTCATGGAGGAGCAACTGAGGTACCACACAAGTAAGAGAAGACACTGCCCTTGATGTCCTGCCTGATGGAGCCTTCTGATGACTCCAGCCTCAATAGCTATCTGAGGGCCCAGCTGAGCACAGTGCACTCCAGCATTATGAAAATTAATAATAAATAATTGCTTTAAACCACTAAGTTTTGGGGTGGTTGTTTACAATAGATAACAGAAATAGTACTGTATTTTATGTAATACAGACTCTCTTCAAAACTCATTTGACCTTTCTGGGTATTTATTAAAGCTGAGTATTCCTTTCTTCTCCAAAAATTATTTTCCCTCTCTTTCCTTCTGTCCTTCCCTTGCTGCCTCTCCCTTCTCCTTCAATTTTGTAGTTCTTTGGGGCTCCATACGCTTTTCTTTCCATCTCTTTCCTCATTCACTCTCTCTCTCTCTTTTTTTCTTCCAGCCATCCAATATTTTCAGTAACCATTTATATACTGATGATTCCAAGCATATGTGACCAGCCAAATCTTTTAGCCTCAGATCCAAATAGCTAACCACCTACTTGGTATCACTACTGGGGTATATCACATCTCAGGTATGGAATATATTATTCTTTCTCTTCCATTATACACCACCTTACTCCAACTTGATCCTCCTCCTGGGCTCCTTATCTGGTAAAATTAAAAATATCATTCATTAATTATTCCAGCCAAAAACTGAGAGCTTCTCTCCTCCCTCTCATTTGTGCCTCCACAGCACACAATTGGTTGACAAGCTTTGTCATTTGTCCCTCTTATGTATCCTTCATGCCCATTTACTAGTCTCCACCTTTACATACCTAGTTAAGTATTTCTCACTCTATAGTTCTTTAATCAAAAGGCATTTCCTTTCTCTAACACCTTCAGCCTAGATTAGGTCCTGGTATACACTCACACAGTACTGTACATGTCTCTTTTTGCAACACTGACCTCACCTGAAAATAATTGCTCCCTTCTTTTCTATACAGCAAGTTCCAAGAAGGCAAGAACCATATATGACTTATTCAGCTCTGTTTCCATTCTGACTGTAAGCAAGCAAAGAATGCTTGTTGAGTGAATAAATAAATCATTGCAAACATAAACTGTACATTTGCCAAAGTTCATAGCATTGCTGTAAATGACCAGCCAGGAACAAAGGCAGTCAACACTAAGAAGTAATCACGTGGCCAACTTCTCAATGTCACTCTAAAGCATGGCATTTTATTAAAAAAAAAAAAAAAACATAAAATAAACACATTTTTCCTTTTACTAGTCAGAGTACTATGGACATGACTAAATACAAATCATGAAGCATACTCATTGATTTCCAAGCTTGCCATGTGCTACCTTGCAATTTCTTTGTTATTTTTCTTTTACTGTGTATTTTTGTACTGTTTTAAAACTTTTCTTGTATTTTGCCTTTGCCTTCCCCACTAGATATTAAATTTCTTGAGATTCAGGGCTATGGGATTTATATCTTTACATCCCTCAGCAACTTCCTCAGACCCTCACACATAGTAGGTATTCAGAAACAAAGGTGTTGATTTTTAAGCACCAAAAACCCAAAACTGATGAAATAGTAACCAAAAGAAATAGAAATTGCCACATGTATTATGGCCAGTTGACCAAAACAAAATTTCAAATAATAGGTACTTTGACCCATAGCCCTGAAAATCCTTCAAAGTATCTAGGTTGGGGTTATATCAGTTTCATTAAAGAATATGGGACCTTTCAGTACTTGAGTCACCATTTTTTTTCCACCAGCCTTGGGAGTATTCCAAATTTATTGCACAGTTTGGACTCAAACTCATCTGGTTCTCCCAGACCTTCCACCAAACAGAGAAGTTCCTCTTGGGACTTCTAATCAAACCCCTAATGGCCCAACAGTCCCCAGAGTTTCCAGAGCTACTTCAAGTTGCAGGGTCTACCCACCTTCAGAACAAATGTCACTCAGTCTAATTTAAAGCATCCAAATGTTTTCAGTTCTGCTATCCTCTCTTTCCTTACTTATTAAAACCTACATAATGTATTTCTACATTCATGGAATCCAGGAATTCTACTTTCTTCAACAAACTGTAAACACCCATTTAATATGCTAGACTTCCAAGGAAACCTCCGAGAGCTAGTTTCTCCTAGATACCACTCTTGGAGCCAGTCCTACTGCAAAATGAGCAGAACATGTCTTCTGTGCTTTGAAAAGGGTCTCAGAATCATCCTTTATCTTGGTGCCTCCCTAGGTCTGGGTCTGGCCATCCCATCCCTTAACCTCTATGTTACACTAAGCCATCAATATTCAAAGTTTATTTTTTGATTCCCATTGAAATATATCCATCCTTTAATTTGTTATATCAGAATCTATGTTGTCAAATAACTGGTCTAAAAACTGGAAGCTTCAACACATGCCTTTGGCTTTTGTATGAGAGGAAGGTGAGTTTTTGACAAGCAAAGGTCAATATGAAGTCTTCATATCATGCATTAGTCATGTATAGCACAAGTTACACAGATTCTTCTATTCAATAAAAGTCTTACAGGGAGGCGGGGCAAGATGGCAGACTGGTGAGCTGTATGTTTTAGTTACTCCTCCAGGAAAGTAGGTAGAAAGCCAGGAACTGCGTGGACTGGACACCACAGAGCAATCTGACTTTGGGCATACTTCATACAACACTCATGAAAACGTGGAACTGCTGAGATCAGCGAAATCTGTAAGTTTTTGCGGCCAGGGGACCCGCGCCCCTCCCTGCCAGGCTCAGTCCCGGGGGAGGAGGGGCTGTCAGCTCCGGGAAGGAGAAGGGAGAACTGCAGTGGCAGCCCTTATCGGAAACTCATTCTACTGATTCAAACTCCAACCATAGATAGACTGAGACCAGACACCAGAGAATCTGAGAGCAGCCAGCCCAGCAGAGAGGAGACAAGCATAGAAAAAAAACAACACAAAAAACTCCAAAATAAAAGCGGAGGATTTTTGGAGTTCTGGTGAACATAGAAAGGGGAAGGGCCCTGAGGCGCATATGCAAATCCTGAAGAAAAGCTGATCTCTCTGCCCTGTGGACCTTTCCTTAATGGCCCTGGTTGCTTTGTCTCTTAGCATTTCAATAACCCATTAGATCTCTGAGGAGGGCCCGTTTTTTTTTTGTTTGTTTGTTTGTTTTTGGTTTTTTTTAATCCTTTTTTCTTTTTCTAAAACAATTACTCTAAGAAGCCCAATACAGAAAGCTTCAAAGACTTGCTATTTGGGCAGGTCAAGTCAAAAGCAGAACTAGGAGAGCTCTGAGACAAAACGCAATAATCCAGTGGCTGAGAAAATTCACTAAACACCACAACTTCCCAAGAAAAGGGGGGTGTCCGCTCACAGCCATCATCCTGGTGGACAGGAAACACTCCTGCCCATCGCCAGCCCCATAGCCCAGAACTTCCCCAGACAACCCACTGTGACGGAAGTGCTTGAAATAACAGGCACACACCACAAAACTGGGCGTGGACATTAGCCTTCCCTGCAACTTCAGCTGATTGTCCCAGAGTTGGGAAGGTAGAGCAGTGTGAATTAACAAAGCCCCATTCAGCCATCATTTCAGCACACTGGGAGCCTCCCTACACAGCCCAGCAGCCCAGAACTGCCCTGGGGGGACGGCACTCACCTGTGACATAGCACAGTCATCCCTCAACAGAGGACCCAGGGTGCACGGCCTGGAAGAGGGGCCCACTTGCAAGTCTCAGGAGCCATACGCCAATACCAAGGACTTGTGGGTCACTGGCAGAGACAAACTGTGGCAGGACTGAACTGAAGGATTAGACTATTGCAGCAGCTTTAAAACTCTAGGATCACCAGGGAGATTTGATTGTTAGAGCCACCCACCCCCCCCGACTGCCCAGAAACACGCCCCATATACAGGGCAGGCAACACCAACTACACACGCAAGCTTGGTACACCAACTGGACCCCACAAGACTCACTCCCCCACTCACCAAAAAGGCTAAGCAGGGGAGAACTGGCTTGTGGAGAACAGGTGGCTCGTGGACACCACCTGCTGGTTAGTTAGAGAAAGTGTACTCCACGAAGCTGTAGATCTGATAAATTAGAGATAAGGACTTCAATTGGTCTACAAATCCTAAAAGAACCCTATCAAGTTCAGCAAATGCCACGAGGCCAAAAACAACAGAAAATTATAAAGCATATGAAAAAACCAGATGATATGGATAACCCAAGCCCAAGCACCCAAATCAAAAGACCAGAAGAGACACAGCACCTAGAGCAACTACTCAAAGAACTAAAGATGAACAATGAGACCATAGTATGGGAGATAAAGGAAATCAAGAAGACCCTAGAAGAGCATAAAGAAGACATTGCAAGACTAAATAAAAAAATGGATGATCTTATGGAAATTAAAGAAACTGTTGACCAAATTAAAAAGATTCTGGACACTCATAGTACAAGACTAGAGGAAGTTGAACAACGAATCAGTGACCTTGAAGATGACAGAATGGAAAATGAAAGCATAAAAGAAAGAATGGGGAAAAAAATTGAAAAAATCGAAATGGACCTCAGGGATATGATAGATAATATGAAACGTCCAAATATAAGACTCATTGGTGTCCCAGAAGGGGAAGAAAAGGGTAAAGGTCTAGGAAGAGTATTCAAAGAAATTGTTGGGAAAAACTTCCCAAATCTTCTAAACAACATAAATACACAAATCATAAATGCTCAGCGAACTCCAAATAGAATAAATCTAAATAAACCCACTCCGAGACATATACTGATCACACTATCAAACACAGAAGAGAAGGAGCAAGTTCTGAAAGCAGCAAGAGAAAAGCAATTCACCACATACAAAGGAAACAGCATAAGACTAAGTAGTGACTACTCAGCAGACACCATGGAGGCGAGAAGGCAGTGGCACGATATATTTAAAATTCTGAGTGAGAAAAATTTCCAGCCAAGAATACTTTATCCAGCAAAGCTCTCCTTCAAATTTGAGGGAGAGCTTAAATTTTTCACAGACAAACAAATGCTGAGAGAATTTGCTAACAAGAGACGTGCCCTACTGGAGATACTAAAGGGAGCCCTACAGACAGAGAAACAAAGAAAGGACAGAGAGACTTGGAGAAAGGTTCAGTACTAAAGAGATTCGGTATGGGTACAATAAAGGATATTAATAGACAGAGGGGAAAAATATGACAAACATAAACCAAAGGATAAGATGGCTGATTCACGAAATGCCTTCACGGTTATAACGTTGAATGTAAATGGATTAAACTCCCCAATTAAAAGATATAGATTCGCAGAATGGATCAAAAAAAATGAACCATCAATATGTTGCATACAAGAGACTCATCTTAGACACAGGGACACAAAGAAACTGAAAGTGAAAGGATGGAAAAAAATATTTCATGCAAGCTACAGCCAAAAGAAAGCAGGTGTAGCAATATTAATCTCAGATAAAATAGACTTCAAATGCAGGGATGTCTTGAGAGACAAAGAAGGCCACTACGTACTAATAAAAGGGGCAATTCAGCAAAAAGAAATAACAATCGTAAATGTCTATGCACCCAACCAAGGTGCCACAAAATACATGAGAGAAACACTGGCAAAACTAAAGGAAGCAATTGATGTTTCCACAATAATTGTGGGAGACTTCAACACATCACTCTCTCCTATAGATAGATCAACCAGACAGAAGACCAATAAGGAAATTGAAAACCTAAACAATCTGATAAATGAATTAGATTTAACAGACATATACAAGACATTACATCCCAAATCACCAGGATACACATACTTTTCTAGTGCTCAAGGAACTCTCTCCAGAATAGATCATATGCTGGGACATAAAACAAGCCTCAATAAATTTAAAAAGATTGAAATTATTCAAAGCACATTCTCTGACCACAATGGAATACAATTAGAAGTCAATAACCATCAGAGACTTAGAAAATTCACAAATACCTGGAGGTTAAACAACACACTCCTAAAC
This sequence comes from Choloepus didactylus, assembly GCF_015220235.1. NCBI lineage: Eukaryota > Metazoa > Chordata > Mammalia > Pilosa > Megalonychidae > Choloepus > Choloepus didactylus. The sequence goes on along the minus strand of NC_051307.1, from coordinate 148,285,103 downwards.
AATCAGTGGGTTAAAGAAGAAATAGCAAGACAAATGGCTAAATATATAGAGACGAATGAAAATGAGAACACAACATACCAAAACCTATGGGATGCAGCAAAAGCAGTGCTAAGGGGGAAATTTATAGCACTAAACGCATATATTAAAAAGGAAGAAAGAGCCAAAATCAAAGAACTAATGGATCAACTGAAGAAGCTAGAAAATGAACAGCAAACCAATCCCAAACCAAGTAGAAGAAAAGAAATAACAAGGATTAAAGCAGAAATAAATGACATAGAGAACAAAAAAACAATAGAGAGGATAAATATCACCAAAAGTTGGTTCTTTGAGAAGATCAACAAGATTGACAAGCCCCTAGCTAGACTGACAAAATCAAAAAGAGAGAAGACCCATATAAACAAAATAATGAATGAAAAAGGTGACATAACCGCAGATCCTGAAGAAATTAAAAAAATTATAAGAAGATACTATGAACAACTGTATGGCAACAAACTGGATAATGTAGAGGAAATGGACAATTTCCTGGAAACATATGAACAACCTAGACTGAACAGAGAAGAAACAGAAGACCTCAACCAACCCATCACAAGCAAAGAGATCCAATCAGTCATCAAAAATCTTCCCACAAATAAATGCCCAGGGCCAGATGGCTTCACAGGGGAATTCTACCAAACTTTCCAGAAAGAACTGACACCAATCTTACTCAAACTCCTTGAAAACATTGAAGAAAATGGAACACTACCTAACTCATTTTATGAAGCTAACATCAATCTAATACCAAAACCAGGCAAAGATGTTACAAAAAAGGAAAACTACCGGCCAATCTCCCTAATGAATATAGATGCAAAAATCCTCAACAAAATACTTGCAAATCGAATCCAAAGACACATTAAAAAAATCATACACCATGACCAAGTGGGGTTCATTCCAGGCATGCAAGGATGGTTCAACATAAGAAAATCAATCAATGTATTACAACACATTAACAAGTCAAAAGGGAAAAATCAATTGATCATCTCAATAGATGCTGAAAAAGCATTTGACAAAATCCAACATCCCTTTTTGATAAAAACACTTCAAAAGGTAGGAATTGAAGGAAACTTCCTCAACATGATAAAGAGCATATATGAAAAACCCACAGCCAGCATAGTACTCAATGGTGAGAGACTGAAAGCCTTCCCTCTAAGATCAGGAACAAGACAAGGATGCCCTCTGTCACCACTGTTATTCAACATTGTGCTGGAAATGCTAGCCAGGGCAATCCGGCAAGACAAAGAAATAAAAGGCATCCAAATTGGAAAAGAAGAAGTAAAACTGTCATTGTTTGCAGATGGTATGATCTTATATCTAGAAAACCCTGAGAAATCGACGATACAGCTACTAGAGCTAATAAACAAATTTAGCAAAGTAGCGGGATACAAGATTAATGCACATAAGTCAGTAATGTTTCTATATGCTAGAAATGAACAAACTGAAGAGACACTCAAGAAAAAGATACCATTTTCAATAGCAACTAAAAAAATCAAGTACCTAGGAATAAACTTAACCAAAGATGTAAAAGACCTATACAAAGAAAACTACATAACTCTACTAAAAGAAATAGAAGGGGACCTTAAAAGATGGAAAAATGTTCCATGTTCATGGATAGGAAGGCTAAATGTCATTAAGATGTCAATTCTACCCAAACTCATCTACAGATTCAATGCAATCCCAATCAAAATTCCAACAACCTACTTTGCAGACTTGGAAAAGCTAGTTATCAAATTTATTTGGAAAGGGAAGATGCCTCGAATTGCTAAAGACACTCTAAAAAAGAAAAACGAAGTGGGAGGACTTACACTCCCTGACTTTGAAGCTTATTATAAAGCCACAGTTGCCAAAACAGCATGGTACTGGCACAAAGATAGGCATATAGATCAATGGAATCGAATTGAGAATTCGGAGACAGACCCTCAGATCTATGGCCGACTGATCTTTGATAAGGCCCCCAAAGTCACTGAACTGAGTCATAATGGTCTTTTCAACAAATGGGGCTGGGAGAGTTGGATATCCATATCCAAAAGAATGAAAGAGGACCCCTACCTCACCCCCTACACAAAAATTAACTCAAAATGGACCAAAGATCTCAATATAAAAGAAAGTACCATAAAACTCCTAGAAGATAATGTAGGAAAACATCTTCAAGACCTTGTATTAGGCGGCCACTTCCTAGACTTTACACCCAAAGCACAAGCAACAAAAAAGAAAATAGATAAATGGGAACTCCTCAAGTTTAGAAGTTTCTGCACCTCAAAGGTATTTCTCAAAAAGGTAAAGAGGCAGCCAACTCAATGGGAAAAAATTTTTGGAAACCATGTATCTGACAAAAGACTGATATCTTGCATATATAAAGAAATCCTACAACTCAATGACAATAGTACAGTCGGCCCAATTATAAAATGGGCAAAAGATATGAAAAGACAGTTCTCTGAAGAGGAAATACAAATGGCCAAGAAACACATGAAAAAATGTTCAGCTTCACTAGCTATTAGAGAGATGCAAATTAAGACCACAATGAGATACCATCTAACACCGGTTAGAATGGCTGCCATTAAACAAACAGGAAACTACAAATGCTGGAGGGGATGTGGAGAAAATGGAACTCTTATTCACTGTTGGTGGGACTGTATAATGGTTCAGCCACTCTGGAAGTCAGTCTGGCAGTTCCTTAGAAAACTAGATATAGAGTTACCATTCGATCCAGCGATTGCACTTCTCGGTATATACCCGGAATATCGGAAAGCAGTGACACGAACAGATATCTGCACGCCAATGTTCATAGCAGCATTATTCACAATTGCCAAAAGATGGAAACAACCCAAATGTCCTTCAACAGATGAGTGGATAAATAAAATGTGGTATATACACACGATGGAATACTACACGGCAGTAAGAAGGAACGATCTCGTGAAACTTATGACAACATGGATGAACCTTGAGGACATAATGCTAAGCGAAATAAGCCAGGCACAAAAAGAGAAATATTCACTAATGTGAACTTTAAAAAATGTAAAACAAATGGCTTATAATGTAGAATGTAGGGGAACTAGCAATAGAGAGCAATTAAGGAAGGGGGAACAATAATCCAAGAAGAACAGATAAGCTATTTAACGTTCTGGGGATGCCCAGGAATGACTATGGTCTGTTAATTTCTGATGGATATAATAGGAGCAAGTTCACAGAAATGTTGCTATATTAGGTAACTTTCTTGGGGTAAAGTAGGAACATGTTGGAAGTTAAGCAGTTATCTTAGGTTAGTTGTCTTTTTCTTACTCCCTTGTTATGGTCTCTTTGAAATGTTCTTTTATTGTATGTTTGTTTTCTTTTTAACTTTTTTTTCATACAGTTGATTTAAAAAAGAAGGGAAAGTTAAAAAAAAAAAAAAAACAAGGGAAAAAAAATATATGTAGTGCCCCCTTGAGGAGCCTGTGGAGAATGCAGGGGTATTCGCCTACCCCACCTCCATGGTTCCTAACATGACCACAGACATAGGGGACTGGTGGTTTGATGGGTTGGGCCCTCTACCACAGGTTTTACCCTTGGGAAGACGGTTGCTGCAAAGGAGAGGCTAGGCCTCCCTATGCTTGTGCCTAAGAGCCTCCTCCCAAATGCCTCTTTGTTGCTCAGATGTGGCCCTGTCTCTCTAGCTAAGTCAACTTGAAAGGTGAAATCACTGCCCTCCCCACTACGTGGGATCAGACACCCAGGGGAGTGAATCTCCCTGGCAACATGGAATATGACTCCCGGGGAGGAATGTAGACCTGGCATCGTGGGACGGAGAACATCTTCTTGACCAAAAGGGGGATGTGAAAGGAAATGAAATAAGCTTCAGTGGCAGAAAGATTCCAAAAGGAGCCGAGAGGTCACTCTGGTGGGCACTCTTACGCACACTTTAGACAACCCTTTTTAGGTTCTAAAGAATTGGGGTAGCTGGTGGTGGATACCTGAAACTATCAAACTACAACCCAGAACCCATGAATCTCGAAGACAGTTGTATAAAAATGTAGCTTATGAGGGGTGACAATGGGATTGGGAAAGCCATAAGGACCACACTCCACTTCGTCTAGTTTATGGATGGATGAGTAGAAAAATAGGGGAAGGAAACAAACAGACAAAGGTACCCAGTGTTCTTTTTTACTTCAATTGCTCTTTTTCACTCTAATTATTATTCTTGTTATTCTTGTGTGTGTGTGCTAATGAAGGTGTCAGGGATTGATTTGGGTGATGAATGTACAACTATGTAATGGTACTGTGAACAATCAAAAGTACGATTTGTTTTGTATGACTGCGTGGTATATGAATATATCTCAATAAAATGAAGATTAAAAAAAAAAAAAAAGACATAATGCTGAGCAAAATAAGCCAGGCACAAAAGGAGAGATATTGTATGTTACCACTAATGTGAATTCTGTGAAAAATGTACAATGTTTTATACTGTAGAATGTAGGGGACCTAGAGATACCAATTAGTGGAGGGGGAATGATAATCTAATAAGAACAGATAAACTATGGAGGGTAATCTCAAGGTTATGGGAATGCTCAGGAATGATTATGGTTTGTAAACTTTCTTGGATATAGTGAGATCATGTTGGAAGCAATAGAGTTATTTTAGGTTTTTTTTTTCTCTTATTCCATTGTTTTCTTAGGGGTTGTTAATTTTCTTGGGGTATGGTAGGAACATGTTGGAAGCAATGTAGTTATTTTAGATTATTTGTTTTTCTTACTCCTCTGTTTGGACATGGTTTATTAATTTTCTTGGGGTATGGTAGGAACATATTGGAAGCAAAGTAGTTATTTTAGGTTATTTGTTTTCCTTAATCCATTGCTTTGTTTGAAATGTTGTGGGGGTTTTTTTTGGTTGTTGTTTGCCTGTTTGTTTTTAATTTTTTGATAAACAAAGTTAAAAAATTGAAAAAAAATCAGTAGAAAAACGGGAGTAAAAACTAAATGACAAATAGGGTGGGATGGGGGGATGGTTTGGGTATTCTCTTTTCACTTTTATTTTTTATTCTTATTCTGATTCTTTCTGATGTAAGGAAAATGTTCAGAAATAGATTGTGGTGATGAACGCATAACTATATGATCATACTGTGAACAGTTGATTGTATACAATGGATGACTGTATGGTTTATGAATATATTTCAATAAAACTGAATTAAAAAAAAAAAAGTCTTACAAAACCATAAAATGTGGGAAAGCATGCTTTTCCAATATCTAAAATCTTTCTAGGTCTTCTGGGAAACAGTACATGTCACTCTACATTATTCCCTTAAGAAATTCTCTGGAGAACAAGCAAAAAACTAGGGGAAAGCAATTCTCTTTACATTTTCTTATGCTTCCAGCCATTCTGTCTAGATTGGAAAATGTTCTTTCTCCTTAATCCAGACTTCCTGCCAGGATACTACTGCTCCAGCACCTGCATAAAACATAACATTACAAATTCTTCCCTATTACATGAAAAGACTTTTCATTTCAACCTAGTGGCTCACACTCCCTTTATCCAGTGTATGGACATGAGTAGAAAAACGGGGACAAAAAGTAAATGAATAATAGGAGGGGAGGAAGGGTATGAGATATTTTGGGCATTCCTTTTTACTTTTATTTTCGTCTTTACTCTTATTTTTATTTTTGGAGTAATTAAAATATTTAAAAATTGTGGTGATGAATGCACAACTATATGGTGCTACTGTGAAAACTGATTGTACACCTCAGATGACTCAATATCTCAATAAAATCGCATTTTAAAAGTTACCAAAAAAGAAATACTTCTGATTTGTTAGGGCCTACAAATGCAAAGTATATTTTTGGTTCAAAAAAACTGTGGAGTTTTCCTTGACACATTTTTAAAACAATTTGTATGTGTAACATGGACACACACATATGTGATAGTAACTCTTTTTACAATTTCAAAGCTCACAAAATTAATGTCTGCACATATCTTAACTGTATATGTTAAGTAAATTTAAAATAAAACATCACATCTAAATGAGAAATATTTTAACGCTGGGAATTTTAATTGTTCAATATTTGAATGGGTTTAAGAGTCAACTGAAAGCAACTTAAAAACACATTCAAGTCACTTAAAAACCCAGGAACAAATTGATCAAGTGAGGATTGAAAGCAATGTGTGCAGCCAAAGGTGTTTTTAGTAGAAATAGATTGTTTGGGGAAGAGAGTTGCCTCGTGTGGACACTCCTGAGTGGCTGTTTTATTGAACTACATCTGGTGTTCGTTGTTTGTTTTTCTGCATGGCATCTATCTCATTTCCTGCATTTTTCCATTTCCTCATTTCAGCATCTATTCTCCTGACATCACATTCCTCTGTTAAAGAGAATAAAATTTCTTTGTTTGTAAAACACAAAGATCTCTGTCAGCTTTTCTGTAAGTCTATGGAAATTAATTACACATTGAGTTGATTATAATGAGACAGAAAGAAAAGTTCCTGAAATGTAGCTTTTAAAATCCAAGAAAAATTAAAATTACAGTGTCCGTAAGTATAGAATAAAAAACTAGGCTTTTAATGCATTATTATCAGAGAAGCTAAGTCTATATTTATTCATTACAACTTTAAGAGAACAAATTTCTGATGTAAATATATTTAGTGAAACATGATTTTTATTATATTAATTTTGTAGGAATAAATGCCTATATTATATAAATATAAAATGGTATTATTTCTATAACTTGAGTTATAATTTCAGTTGATGAGTTGTTGTGTTTTGTTTTAATATACAATTTGTATTAAGTTTACAGAAAAATCATTCAGAAAATGCAGTTTCCATATAACCTCCCAATTATTAACACCTTGCATTAGTGTTGTAACTTTGTTACAATTGATAAAATAATATTATTAAAATTTTACCATTAACAATAGACTATGGTTCATCATTTGTATTGTACAGTCCTATGTTTTCATTTTTGTTTTTATTCAAGTATCATATACACAACCTAAAATTTCTGATTTGTTTTTAATACAATGCCAATATCCCATACAGTGCATGCATAAGTTTTGTCTAAACAAATCTCAAACTTAAATGTACTAAATAAAGGTAAAAAAAACATAGGTACACAATTGTTGGGATAACTAATCTAACCTTCATTGCTTTGTTTAAAAAAGTGAAATACACAATAATAAAATATCATAGAATTAATTAACCACAGTAGTGTTAATGATTTTTAAGTATTTTATTGCATTCCAAGATTTCTGTTAAACAAAACATATTTCTGTTAAAGAAATAGGAGATTTGTTCACATTTCTTGAACTCACTTTGAAAAGACTCTGTAAACTTCTAATTAACTGCCACCTACATGCATGAAGGAAATTACCCTCATTGGCATACATATATGCTGACACATTTTTATTTAGATTATATGTTTTAACAATTAAACTTGGGTGAATTAAGTAAAGAACGTCCAAAAAAATAAACCCTCACTTTTCATTTTTGTGGCCACAATAAAATTATATATCATGAAAAAGTGGAATGAACACTGGACAAGGAAACAGGAAATAAGGGATTTCGTTCTAAGTTCTGTGACGTAAATATTGTAAGGCCATGACTTTATTATAAAAAAATACACACACTTAAATTGAGGATGTAAGATGTGAATAAACAAAACCTCTACCCAACCCCATGAAGCAGCATATAAACATGTCACATGTCTATATAAATCAAAGAGAAACTTGGTGGTTAGTGAAGATCAGTTTGAGTTGGGCATTGAGGAAAGAAAATGAAAGAAGTTTTCAAGCAGACTTAACATAATGAAGAGAGGCAGGAATGAGCGTGACATATAAGGAGTAGGTCAGACAAAGACCAAAGCATCACAGTCATATAAAATTTGAAGAAACATGGTGGATGCAGAATTTTAAGTTTTCTTAGGATCTTAAGACAAAGAACTAACAATCATGTTTGCAGCAAGAACCTGAATAAAATGTGCAGTTTTATAATTTTAATGAAACAAAACATTTAAATTAAAATGGTATTTATTTGCCAAGTTCATCTTTCTATGTATCAAAAATACACACATCCCTTACTAACAAAAACCAAGGGATCACATCACGTATTTCAAGCATGTCACCCAATGTTAGATTCGGTGCTCTAAATCTAAATTCATTTAGAATTGTAAAATTACTTGCTGATTCAAAGGATAACTAAAGTAGTGGAGACTGGGGTCACCACCTTTCTTGGCAGAATATTTCACCACAGCTCATTCTCTACCTTGTTTCTCCATTTCTGCTGTTTAGAACAGCCAAGAAGCTACAGAAACTTGTACAGTCTTCTTAAGATTATTCCAAGTAAGTTGGCCCTGCTTTCAGACTTCTGTATTTTGATCAAATACATCAAGGTTAAGATACTTTTTCTAGATAATGTTTTCTTCAATAGTTATACAAACAAAGCAATAAAATTAGAGAGCATAGAAGATATTATTAAACTGCTATTATAATTGCAATATCCATGAGCATTGTAATGGAAAACAAAACATATTTTGATAACAAGAAAATCAAAACTTATTAAAAGTTTAAACATAAAAATGTGATAATTTTCACTCCTAAAATGTTTGGCCTACATTTGCTTTAAAACTAAAACCTAAAAACTGATTAAAATAAGAATTTATTTTAAATACCCTTAACTATTTGTCTATGTTTTAATTTATGTGTCAATACTCACTATAGCAAAAAAAAAATGTATATTTGGAGATATTTTGTTGGATTTCTGAAATGCTATTTCATAGATAGTAAAATCCATTTTAATTTTACTTCAATATAATATCATATTTAAATATACATTCAAAAGGTAATAGTAACACTATTTTAAATCCAGATGAAGACCTACTTAAACTATATTGAGAGTGTGAACATTTGAGAAGTTCCAAAGATTGAATAGAATTATATTAATAATAAATCAACAATTTTTCAATGGTGGATATTAGGTACATTGTACCCTCATGCATCTATAAGTTCATAATGTCAAGAATATACAAAAATCTAGTGAATTGCTAGTTAAACCTTTTCTTCATTAGTACAAACTATTCCTGATTTGTTTTAAAGAATATATACAAAAGAATTACTTTTTTTTTTACTTAGGTAATGATATTTTTACCGATCTCTTCGAATGAACACAAAAAGACTGCAAAAACTGAAATTGTCCTGAAATTTTATAAAATTCTCAGAGGGAAACCCCTAAATCTTTTTTCAGCAGCATACAGTGTTCATCTTGTCTTTGTAGATGAAGTTTTGGTTCTGTGACTAAAGATGTAGTGCTGATATTCAAAAAGGAAAGCTTTCTGAACTTCACTCTACATTCTTCATTCTTAATCTAACTTCCAGCAGAGATCCAGTGGCAAATTGAATCACTATTTCACTCTCTTATATTTACCTCTACTGGCATATTTCATCTCTTAAATTGGTTTCAATACTTCTAGGATTAATTTAAGAATTTTTAATATATTAGCCCTCAAATAGGATCAATCTAAGCAATGTAAGCTAATTTGAGATCCAGATGAAACATCATCAAAAGAGAAATCAAAGGAGTAACAACTGGAATTTTAAAAAGCAATAAGTACATGTCCTCCTTTCAGTGTTTCCTCCATATACTTGTGTCACTAGCAAAGGGTAATTTTCATCTCAAATAAATTATTTATGTATCCTCATATTTCCAATACATATGAATGATGTACTTTTCTAAACTTGTGTGAACTCATACATATTTACAGTAAAAAGTAATTCTTATGATTTTAGACTTTTATTCAAGTTTACATTTCATGGTAGCTAGTTTGGTAAACTCTGCAAGACTTGTACTTACTTAACATTTATATGTATATAGTCTCAAGGACTTGTATTAGAAAAATATTACTAATATTGACTATTACATTGCTTAACAAGCTTAATTAAATAAATCCCTATTTGTACAATAGGGGAAAATATGCATGACTAGTACTGCGAATTTCAGTTTTAAGAGAAAAAGGATGCACTTTCTCCTAACTCAAAGATACAAGGGAAAAATTTATCTTGTATATTATCTAATAGGCTTTCCAGAACTAAAGACCACAGGAGGTAAGGCTAACAAAATTAATATGCAAAGAAGCTCAACTCTAGGGACCTATAATTTTCTTGCAAATGGTTTCACTTTAAGGATGAAACAACACAAGACAATACCAATTTCTTTTTTTTTTTTTGCAAATAGATGAAGCTTTAAAAAAAAATTAACACATGACAGCAGGTGGGAAGAATCTAGACAAGTTGATATTCAAAGTGGGGGGAATCCAAATTTGATTTGCCTAATATTTTACAAAGTAATTTGAATTCATTGGTATGTTTTTAAAAAACCAACTTGGGTAGATACATTTAATTAATAATGGACTGGCTATCTGTCAGACTTCAAGTAAACATTTAGACTTGGTGAGTCATTATATATTCATGAACATAAAAGCATCTACCAAATAAAGTTGGTGGAATTTAATGCATTAAAAGTATTTTGAACATTTTATATTTAATTTCTTTACTCCTAATCCTTTTTTTAAATATAGTATTAGCATGCAATTGATTATAAATGACTTTCGTAAGTCAGTAGATAAACAATGTTCAAATCCATTTTAAATTTATACTCTATCCAGATTTTTAAAAGGTCACATAGAGAATGAAATATTAAAATTTTAAATAAATGATGCAGTTTAATTCAATCTTCAAATGCAGTAAATCAAAATTAAATATTTTGCCTCCAGTTATGAAATTAGTTCATGTTTAAATGCTATTTGCATATTTCTTCTTAATCAGTTAGCAATATTTAGGTGTTATCTGTCTTGAGGTAAATAGTTCACTGTTATTAAATTTTTTAACTGTATTCCTGCACCCCAGGAATGGTTTTGTACTACATAATTCCTATCAATTTAAAATACGTTAATGTCAAACAAGCTTTGAAACAAACAAATCAGTTCAGCATAATTTGAAATTTTTAAATCTAGGCTTTCCAAAGAAAAGGATAGTATGTCAGGTTGAATATCTCATTTCAACTTTCTCTCATAATTTGATTTTCTGATCTGTTTGTAACAATAAGATAAATTAGTTTATATCTTGACAACACTCAAACAAAACTGTATGCATCGTGATTGTGAATTCTTGTGTGAATAAAGGATTAAATTTAATTGGCTAATGATCTATGTATTAAAGCAAATTTGGAGGTTTCACTGTTTTAATAATTGGCTTTAAAAATATTGATACAGTTATGTTGAAACATAAAGATATTTTTCTGGCTATAACAGAAAAATACATAATTTTCCTACTTTATGTATCAGTTTTGAATTTCTTAAACATATCAGACATATTTTTATCTCTCAATGGTGAATTTGCTATCAAAGTTATTAATGTACTAGATTACTATAGTATAATATCATGCTTTATAACAGTATACTAGAAAAGTCTAAATGATTCATACCCCAGGGAAGAGTTGATACTATCAATTTAAAGTGTTTAATATACATTTATTTAAATGTGAAGTTGCACTTTGCCTGAGGAATGAGTATTTAAATTGACAGCCTAATAAAATTCCTAAATAATGTAGTCTTCCCCCCATTTACTTATTAGTCATATTTTAAAATCATTCAGTTAGAGACACTAGAAAAGCATGTGAACTAATTGTTTAGGGATACAATAATTGTTTAGGGAATTAAATGTTAATTCTATGGCTATTTTCTTTTTTGTCATAAATATAGAGCTTTGATCTGCATGGTCTTGAGAACAGATTCCTAGGTTAACAACTCCAAATGAATGGTTACATGAATAGGAAGAGCCAGATTATTTTAAATATACAATATATATTTTTAATATTATGTAGAACTGTCCAAAGATTATACCTAAATTTCATTTCTTACACTAAAAGCCAAGATAAAATTTTACTATAAAATAATGTTTCAGGGATATATATAATATACAATATATAAGAACTAATTCCCCTTTTGTAGTAACAGTTTAGATTCCTCTTGTGTAGTAACAATTGCACACATTATCATGCTTTATTCTGTCTCATAATTTATGGGCCTGGTTAAAGTTAATTGTTGTAGACTTCATAAAATTAAATTACTTTTCATGCAATCAAATTAGTTACATTAATTATTTGCTGGAGTTATAAATATGGAAATCCAGAAAAGAAAAATGTTTCCACTTACTTTTCCAAGTAAACACTTACAAATCCATTTTTCATGTTTTTTATAAAATGGAAATGGCAATAATAAGTAGGCAGAAATTTTAAACAATTCATTAAGTATCATTCATATTTTTTCTCTTGCCCTCACCAGAGCTGCCTATTAGTCAGCCAAAATCTGGTAAAGTATCCACAGTCTGTACGTTGTAGATCTCTAAGCTATTTGCAACACATCACTTTCCCAGATAGCTAGTGGAATTACCAGGGTGGAGGGTTTTAACCATTATGGTGCCTCTTCCCACTCTCCATCTATTTAGGGATTTCATGGCCAGACACTTAGACAATAGAGAGAAAGAAAGAGAATAAAACTAAACTTTAGGCCAGGGGTTGCTAAATGGTAACCCCATCAGGTGCATTTAGCTTTCAGAAGTTCGGAAGTGTTTGCTGTGGCCTTCACGGGGTTTTTAAAAATGTGTCCATTTGCTTGCGCCTAGGCAGGCATGCCCTCTCCAGTTAGGCCATAATAGGCACCACCATTTCTTGTTGTCTTATACTTGGCCCTAGTCACACACTGCCAGGTGCATGTAGATATTTGGTTTTGTTACATCCACTTTGGCCTGACAAGTATCATATTCTCTCAGAAAGACTGGATTCTTACAGCTTAGTAAAAGGCCCATTGTTTTCATTCCACTCTTTCTAGATATTTCTTGAGGATCCTAAAATAATCCCCTGGTTCCTCCTTAACCCTGACGGTTGACACAGTAGGAAAACAACTTCACTTTTATTGTCTGCAATATAGTTACCACACCTGTTCAAAAGGATGAACCATAATGAATAGGAAAAATAAAACAAAAAAAAGATACTTAAATGTGAAACTATCACTTGTTACTGCACAGGAGTACAAAAAATTAAACCTTAATAGAGATGTTACATGCCAATTGTTTACTAAGCACCACATCAAATTGTCTTTCAACAGAAAACATTAAAAGCTATTTTATTTTTGTTCTCTTAATAAAGTTTTTTTCATTATGCAAATGCCATAACTGTGTACTCCCAAAAGTTTCATGATGAACTTAATAAAGTAAGGTCAGGAATATCTCAAAGGCACCTTTTTTCTTCATATTTTTCAATAAAGACATAGAGTCATACAATAGCTACAAAACACTTAAAAGAACATGCAAAATTAAAGATGATAAAAGCATGCCATTTCATACAAAAACTTACAGTGATTTAAATGTCATTAATCATTTCAATTCCTTAAAAGGAATAATTTATATCTGCATATTAGCTAACTTAAACTCAACGATCTATTTAATAATTCTTTCTAGTTTATTAAACATTTTAAATTTTTCTGGGGTCTATCTGACTTCTACACAACATAAATGTGTATACACGTAACTTAGTTTTTTAGAGAATCTTAATGAGAATTTAAGAAAAGAAATTGCCAGGTTGAAAACATATTCATTCATAGATGAAGAATGCAGTATCCAAATGTGTCCCTGGAATCACTTAATATAAACATAATATAAACATGGTACTTTGTAACAATATTGGGTTAAATAAATGTTGCCATTAGTGTAGTGTAATTCTCTTTTGTGATAAATGCCATTGACTTGCTGTTTACTTTTAATTGATTTTATTTGCCAAATTATATACCAAACAGTCCCATGGGCTTACTGAATATATGAGGGCTAACAATGAAAAATGTGCATAGTTTTAGCACCAACTTTGTAAATTGCCTTAATAATGGCTGGTATAATGTAATAGTATTTTCAACCAGTACTTTTAATTTCTAGCTCATAAAGCCTTTTCATTGAACCCCAAGGGTGTAGCTATAAAAGTAAGATTTAATTTTGTATATAATGTGGCTTAAATTAGCTTTAAAGCAATAGGAGAAACATGCAGTTACAAAAGATAGGCTGAAATTATTATAATGATATGAATTTCAGTAACAAAATTAATTATTGTTTCTATTGAAACATAATTTGAAGTGAAAATTTAAGGCTACTCATAATACACATTTTAAATTTTGCTATTATTTTTAAAACTGGGACAAATGTGTGGGAAACCTTCACAGATATATCAAAAGAAACCACTAGCTAAACATATATGTCTCATCCGTGCAAGCACAAAGGTAGTTGTGCAGGTCAGTGATATTTACAGTCACTTCTATGATGTTAGTCCTCTTATCTCTTTCCTACACTAATTTGCTGCTAATTATTTACATGTGGAAACAAAACAGGGAAAGTTAACATTGTCTTTTGATTCCTTACATTTGTATAAGACACATGTAAAGAATATAATACTTCCTTATATTTGCAGGATACTTTACAATTTACAATAAGTTTCTATTTGTGATTTCACTTGGCTCCGATGTAAATATTTACGGCAAGTATTATGATCTTATTTGCATTGGTGAGTAAGTTTATTATCTTGTCCAATATTATTGCATTAAGATGATTAACTCATATACCAGGTACATACACAGTATACTTTTTGAGGTATGTAATAAAGTGCCAACATTTTGTTCTAGGGAAAACCTACAAGTATTAGAGAATAATGCAGTCAATTTTTATATACTAAATTTCTTAGGAGTCATTAACAAATTAACATCAATCACTAACGGTGTTTCGAGTCTTAAGTGACCTATAACTTGCTTTTTAAATTTTTTTTTACATTTCTAACATAAAAAAAGAGAAAACATTTCTCAATAAAGCATGGTCATTCTTATTAGAGTGAATAATAGCTATACAAATATATATATAATATAAATACTTAACATTTATTGTCCAACATTTTTATATCCAAGACACATATTTAGATAAAGCCCATTCCTAAATAAGCTTTTATCTTAAAAATAAATGAAGAAAAAAATATGAAATGAAGTTCCTTATGTAAAATGGCATTACCTTTTCATTCCTTTCTGCGGGTTACTGAGCATATACCTTGACTTACCAGGTCTGGGCTAGGGGACCTGCGCAACCCCTAGGGAGGGTAGTGGGTACGGGCGGTCAGTGTCCTCCACAGCCCCCCGGACCTAAGGGAGCGAGGTCGAAGGCAGGCCCCATTTCCTCACCCAAAATACCACCGGTGGGGGAGGCTTGCCGGAGGAAACCGCCCTTCCCCCAACCGCCCTTTCCCCCACTTCCTTATCTTGCCCGTACACTCCCCGTTGCCAATGCAACTCCCATCACCACCAGTGCGCATACATTGTTGCCAGACACCGTTGCCAGAGCAACTCCTGCACCTTTTAGAACAACCTCCGTGCCCTCTTAGAACCAATCCTAACCTCCGCACCCTCTCAGAACCAATCCTAGCCTTTATCCCCTCAGCATTGGCTTGTAACAACCCCCGCCCTCTATGCCAGCCCATATAACCTGTGCTCACCCCGGAATAAAGGTCCTTTTGTTCTACCCTTACTGGAGGAAGAGTGTCTTATCTTTCCCTTCTCGCCGCCCTCCACACCTTGCACGCCTCCCGCCGGGGACCTGGCCAAGTCCCCCGCCTCGCCCTCGCCTCCGGGAAAGAGCCCCCGCCGCCGGTACCCTCCAAGCAACGCCGATAGCCGAGGGTTCAGCAACCGGCCGCCCCCCCCCTCAGACGAATCAACTGCGACCGCAACTGGCGCCCAACGTGGGGCACCTGGAATTAAAAGTCCTCTCCACGCAGCGGTCCAGTAAAACCACCCGCTCGCCCGGACGCCTCTCCAGCTTCCCTTCTCCTCGCCTGCAAGGTAAGGGCCGCCTCTCCCTCGCCGCTCCCGGAGACGCTCCTCCCTCGCCGCTCCGTGTCAGGGGCCGCCTCTCCCTCGCCGCTCCGGAGCCGCTCCTCCCTTCCCCAATTATCCCGGCTGCCTCTCGTCCTTTTCTTCTATGTCCCCCATTCCTCCTGACACTCTTCCTCCAGTAGCTCTCCCTCTTCCCCTCCATTACTTTGCTGTAGTCCTTTGTGTCTTTGTTTCTTTGTTTGGCGCCCTGTGCCTCTTTGCAACCGCCCCCCCAGACTGCTCCAAGATGGCGAACTTCCTCCTTCTTCTTCCATCGAGGGGAGGAAGTGCTCTAGTGATGACGTCAGCCCTAAGCCCTGCCAGAAACCGCATGCGCTTTACCCCGCCCTTTCACAGGGCGGAGCTAGTCCGCCATCTTGTGCCTTGGGCCCTGCCCTTTCGTGGGGCGGAGCTAGTCCACCATCTTGTGCCTTGGACCCCGCCCTTTCACAGGGCGGGGCTGGTCCGCCATCTTGTGTCTTGGCCACGCCTACCGCGCCGCCATCTTGCGACGCTTGGGGCCTCCCATTTCCGCCTTCCCCTTCGACAAGCTCCCCCTCGGAGCCGCTACCGGCAGCTTCCGCCGCTCCTCCCACCCTGCCGACTAACAACCCCTGGCTGCCTTCTACACCTCAAGGCAACCCTTGGGGCAACGCTCCCCCTACCCCCACTCCCGCGCCAAGCCCTCTACAAGCGCGTCCTCCTTTCTCTCGTGCTTTTCGCTGCTTTCCTCTTAACCTTGCCCCCACCCCACAGAAACCGTATAACTGGTATCCCATTGACTTACATACTATCAAGCAGCTTCGCAGGGCCATCAAGGAGGACGGGTTAGGTAGCCCATACGCTTCCCAAATACTGCAGGATCTCGGCATGGACTATTGCATCCCCCAAGACTGGGCCTCGCTTGCCCGTTCCATTCTTAACCCCGGTCAGTTTGTTGACTGGCGTGCTCACTTCCAGGCGGAAGCAGCTAAGCAAAGTGAGCAAGACGCAGCCATTGGAGTCTATCATCCCCCCGAAGCCTATTTGGGCACTGGAGCATTTCTAAGTGCGTCTGCTTATATTAATGTCCCTGCTACCTTCTGGACTGTCCTCAGAGGCATCGCCTTACGCGCGTTTGCCAACTGCTCTGCCCGTCGACCTGACAAATTTACCAAGCTCCTCCAGGAGCCAAACAAACCTTTTGCCACCTTCGTTTCCAGGGTTGAAGAGGCCTGTGCTAGAAAAGTTACTGACCCCCAAGCCCAGCTAGCGCTCACCCGGGAACTCATTCTAGAAGGGACTAACCCCCCCTGTAAGCAAGCCATTCTCCCATTGAGGGAAAAAAGTCTAAACGACTGGGTTCTCGCTTGCAGCGCCTTTGACCCAGCTGCCGCGTCCCTAGCCCAGGCTGTCTCTGGCGCTGTCACTGCCGCCTTAGCCGCCACCACCGGTTGTTTTAAGTGCGGGCAGAGCGGTCATTTTGCCCGGGAGTGCCCCAATACAGAGGTCAAACGCCCGCCTCCCATGCAACGCAATGGGCACCCCCCTCCCACTCCATGCCCGCGCTGCCAACGTGGTTATCACTGGGCGCGCGATTGCAAAAGCAGCCACAGAGACCTTAACGAGAAAGATTTAAAAAAATTCTGCTATCCCTAGTGCCCTGATGGCAGTCAGCGCCAGAGCACTGGGCAAGCTTTAAACTCCAAGCGGGGCAAGCCTCAGCCCCGCCCCTAAGAGGCAGCGTGCCAGCCGGTTCTAATAAAACTAATCACTTCACCGGCAGTAAAACGCTTCTCTGGACAGTCCCCATCATTCCAGAAAAACCTACTCGTAAGTTAAGAATAGAGGGGCAATGGTACACAGGCACGCTCGATTCAGGGGCAGAAGTCTCTTGCATGCCCGCTCAGTATGCCACCATATGCATGGTTCTTGATGGTCCCTCGGTAGTGGGAGCCACTGGTACCTCTACTTCTCTTCAGGCCATAAGACCCATTAAGTGGGAGGATGGAGAAGGCCACTCAGGTACCTTCCGCCCGTTATTTCTACACACCATAGACCAAATTTTATGGGGCCGTGACATCCTCGCCGCCTCTGGGGCAGTGCTTACCACGCAGCCCCCCCAATAATGAGCGCCACTGCTCGTTTAACACCTCCAGCACCCGTTCCTCTACAGTGGGATACTGAGAAACCTATATGGGTGGAGCAGTGGCCCCTTCCCACGCATAAATTGGTAGTACTCCAAGCCCTTGTACAAGAACAATTGGATGCTGGCCACATAGAACCTTCTACTAGTCCCAATAATTCGCCAGTATTTGTTATTCATAAAAAAACCACAGGGAAATTTAGGCTCCTCAATGATTTGCGGGAAATCAATAAGCATATTCTTCCCATGGGTTCCCCGCAGCCTGGCCTTCCCCATCCGATAGCCATCCCGGCTCACTATCATGTAGCCACTATTGACATCAAAGACTGTTTCTTTTCCATCCCGCTACATGAGCGAGATCGCCCGCGCTTTGCCTTTACAGTCCCCGTCCCAAACCACGCGGGCGCAACTAGCAGGTACCAATGGAAAGTCCTCCCTCAAGGGATGCATAACAGTCCGGCCATCTGCCAGATGTATGTTGATCACGCAGTGGCCCCCCTGTGAAAGCGGGCCATGCTCATCCATTACATGGATGACATCTTAGTGGCCTCTGAAGACGCCGAGGCTCTTCCTCTAATCCTAAAAGACCTTACTACTAATTTAGCTGACCTCGGCCTTACGATTCAACCCGATAAAGTTCAAATTGTGCCACCATTAGCCTTCTTAGGGTTTAGTATTGATAAAACCATTGCTCCGTCCGCTCCCCAGCTGGACATACCGGACCGGGTCACTATCACTGAGCTTCAACAGCTCTGCGGTCAGATCAATTGGCTCCGCTCTGCGTTGCCGATCACCACAGCACAGCTACAACCACTCTTTATGCTACTGAGTGTCCCCGAAGCCCCGCCGCTAGCAATCTCCCGGCGCATTAAGCTCACCCAGGAGGCAAAGGAAGCCATTGCCGCAATTAACAAGGCACTCGCTGCCTGCTGTCTCAACAGGTTCAGCACTAAAGAGGGCAATCTTATAGCACTCATCCTCCCTACGCCCGGCACACCTATGGGCTGCCTGTGGCAGGAAGGCCCTCTACTTTGGGCGCATCCCGCTAAAAGTCGACTTAGGAAGATTTGCCCTGCAGTGCGGCTCTGGATCAGCCTAGCTTCAGATCTAGTTACCTTGGCTGTTCATGTATTCGGAGAGCCGCCAGAAAAAATTGTTTAGCCCCTAGACACAGGCCAAACCCGCCTGCTTATACGTGACAACCCGGACATGCAAATCCTTTTAGAAGGATTTCAGGGGAAATTCAGCTGCCACTATCCCAGCCATCGGCTGTTACAAGGACTCGCCAAGCTTCCCTTCCGCAGCCCCTTCCATCCTTTCCCCTCCTCTGCACCCATCCCGGGTACCACTACCGTCTTTACTGACGCCTCCAAAACCCATTTCGCCTTCCTCTCTTATTCGCAGGACCATCCAGAACCCCGCCTATTCAGTTATGTCAACCTTCATTCAGTCCAAGTGGGGGAAATTCTGGCAGTGTC
Source organism: Choloepus didactylus (assembly GCF_015220235.1). Lineage (NCBI taxonomy): Eukaryota > Metazoa > Chordata > Mammalia > Pilosa > Megalonychidae > Choloepus > Choloepus didactylus. The sequence continues at coordinate 148,265,562 of NC_051307.1, read as the reverse complement.
ATACGCACTAAACGCCCACTGCAACCACCCAGTGAACATTTTCACTGACAGCCTCTACACGTATCAGGTCTGCCGAGTCCTCGCATTTTCCACCTTTTTCCCCGGGAACTCGGCCATCGATAAAGCACTTTCTGACCTCAGAAGCATCTTAGAGCATAGACAGGATCCTTGGTTCGTTAGCCACATTCGTAGTCACTCAGGCCTTCCGGGGCCCTTGGCTAATGGCAACAGTATAGTAGACCAAGCAGTCTCAGCTCAAACTACCCAAGCTATGCTAACTCACACAGCGGCCCCTCCGGGGGACGCTGTTAACCAGGCCAAGTTATTGCATTCCAGGTTTCACTTTTCGGCTACGTCGTTACATCATTTATGTGACCTCCCCCTAGACACCTGTAAACATCTTGTCCGCAATTGTACAACTTGTGCGCCCTTTGCGCCGCTTGGCCCCCTGCAACCTCAGGGAGTCAACCCACGAGGCCTAAAACCAAATTCTAGATGGCAAATGGATGTAACTCATGTTCCGTCCTTTGGGCACCTTAAGTATGTACATGTAATAATTGACACCTTTTCAGCTATGTGTTATGCGGTCCCCCTCGCCGGGGAAACGGCCAAACACTGTATCAAGGCCCTAAGACAGGGAATTCTCTTCATGGGAGTCCCCTGGAACCTAAAAACGAACAATGGGCCTGCCTATCGCGGTGCCTCCTTTCCGGCTTTTCTTCAGTTATATAACATCACCCATCATTTCAGCATCCCCTATAATCCTCAGGGGCAAGCCATTGTGGAAGCAGTCCATCGCCGCTTAAAAATACAAATTGAAAAAGAAAGGGCAATGCTCCCCCAGGCAACTCCAGGGGACCTTATCATAGCAGCCCTTATTCACCTTAATCTACTCACATTCAATAAGGATGGGCTTTCGCCCCTACATAAACATTGGGGGCCCTCGTATAGGCCCACCCAGGCCCCGATGGTTTACTGGAAGAACCCGGAGAATAATACCTGGAAAGGTCCCTCCCCACTTCTCGCCCAGGGGCGCGGGTTTGCTTGTGTTTTCCCAGATGATGCAGCACAACCAATATGGATCCCAGGAAGGGCAATCCGGCCCGCCACCAGCAACCACGCGTCCAACGAGACGAGAACGCCGCCAGCTCCGCAGCGTGACGCACCAGATGACAACAGTACACCTGGGCCTAGACCCCAGTCCGAGTGAACCCTCTTTTTCCACAGCCCTCCAGCCGCACCTCAGCTCCAACCAGCCGCACCTCAGCTATATCGCAAACCCCACCACCCCAGCCTCCTCTACCCCCCTCTCGTTATTCCTCTCCCCTCCTCAGCCTCATTCAAGCAGCCTTCACCTCAGTAAACTCCTCCAACCCCAATCTTACCTCCTCCTGCTGGCTCTGCCTCTCCACCGCCTCCTCCCTGTACGAGCCCGTTGCCTCCAACCTCTCCTTTTCAGAAAACACAGAGGACAGCCCCTTGGAATGCAATTAGAATACCTCTGCCGTCCCCCTGACCTTTCATTCAGTCTCCTATACAGGAAAGTGCGTCCGCCCTCGCTCCAGTAACTCTCCCGACCTCACTGCCTGTGCCAGCTACTCATCTCCCAGCAGCTCGGCAAAATTTCTCATTCCTCATAACTCCTCCCAATGGCTCTGCTCCTCTACAGGACTTACCCCCTGTCTCAGCACGAATATCATCAGTGAATATAAAGAAACTTGCCTCCTAATTGTCCTTATCCCTAGGGTCTTATACCACAGCGAAGAAGACTTCTTCCTCCGCCTGGAAAGAACTGCAGCTCCTGCCCTTCTGCAAAAGCGAGAGCCCATCACCGCCCTCACAATTGCCTCCCTCCTAGGTCTTGCCGGCGCTGGCACCGGAATCGCTGCACTAGCCAGTCAAGGCTCCGCCCTAACTCACCTCAGGGCGGCTGTTGACGAGGACATTCGTCACCTACAAAACGCTATTTCCCATCTAAAAGATTCTGTCAATTCCCTCTCTGAGGTAGTGCTCCAAAACCGCCGAGGTCTCGACCTTCTCCTCCTCAAAGAAGGAGCCCTCTGCGCCGCCCTAGGAGAAGAGTGCTGTGTATATGCCAATTCCACAGGTCTCGCCGAGGACAGCCTAAAGAAAGTCCGAGAGGGACTGGAACAACGCAAAAAAGACCGTAAAGCCACCAGCTATTGGTCCCACATCTTTACCCCCCTCCTCCCATACCTCCTCCCTCTCCTCGGCCCTCTACTAATGATTATTCTAGCTCTCACCTTAGGACCCTGCCTCATCCGCAGAATTGTCCAGCTTGTAAGGAAACAAACGGATGCCATTTTTTCCTCGTTCGTGCAAATCCAGTATCAGCGACTCGCCACCTCTGACGCTCCCCACTCCGAGATGACAACCAACCCTCCGCGACCTCAACGCCACCGGTCAACCCGCCGACCGCGAGGCCCTTCTCAATCACCTGAACATCGCTCTCACCTCGAGTTCCAGCTTCTCTGAACCCCTGAACTTTAAACCCCTCACCTTCGCCCAGCCCGCTGCAGCAAAGCCCTTGTCGAGCGCCCGAGCACCACACCAACACTGAGCTCCAGCCTCGCTGAGCCACCGTCAACCCCTTTTTCCCTTCCCCGACCTCCCCCTTCCCTCACCCTTAGTGGGCTTCTCCGGTAAGCCTCTTCCTTTAAATTAGAAAAGAAAGGGGAATTGCGGGTTACTGAGCATATACCTTGACTTACCAGGTCTGGGCTAGGGGACCTGCGCAACCCCTAGGGAGGGTAGTGGGTACGGGCAGTCAGTGTCCTCCACAGCCCCCCGGACCTAAGGGAGCGAGGTCGAAGGCAGGCCCCATTTCCTCACCCAAAATACCACCGGTGGGGGAGGCTTGCCGGAGGAAACCGCCCTTCCCCCAACCGCCCTTTCCCCCACTTCCTTATCTTGCCCGTACACTCCCCGTTGCCAATGCAACTCCCATCACCACCAGTGCGCATACATTGTTGCCAGACACCGTTGCCAGAGCAACTCCTGCACCTTTTAGAACAACCTCCGTGCCCTCTTAGAACCAATCCTAACCTCCGCACCCTCTCAGAACCAATCCTAGCCTTTATCCCCTCAGCATTGGCTTGTAACAACCCCCGCCCTCTATGCCAGCCCATATAACCTGTGCTCACCCCGGAATAAAGGTCCTTTTGTTCTACCCTTACTGGAGGAAGAGTGTCTTATCTTTCCCTTCTCGCCGCCCTCCACACCTTGCACGCCTCCCCCCGGGGACCTGGCCAAGTCCCCCGCCTCGCCCTCGCCTCCGGGAAAGAGCCCCCGCCGCCGGTACCCTCCAAGCAACGCCGATAGCCGAGGGTTCAGCAACCGGCCGCCCCCCCCCTCAGACGAATCAACTGCGACCGCACCTTTCCTTTCTAAATTTTGTAGATATGTGCATTGTGTTTACAAGTCTTATCATATTTCTATATAAGAAATAGGCAGAAATAAAATATAAAAATCATTGCTAATCTAAGAGCCAGAATCATGAGTTTCAGAATCAGCTAATAAACTAAAGCAAGTTATTTCATATTTCAGGGCCTCAAGTTCCACAACTATAACAATGTTAGAATTGGATTATATAAATTCTAATAAACTAAAACAAGTTATTTCATATTTCAGGGTCTTAATTTCAGCAACTATAACATGTTAGAATTGAGTTATATAAATTCTAAGTGCCTTATCCAGCTCCAAAATTTGTACAAATATATAAAATGGGCTTGAATTTTTCCCCCAAGTTTGCTTCTTTTCAATATTTGTGAGCTTATTTATCCCCTAGATAAGAAATTTTCATTTTATTTAACACAGGCAAATTTTGAAAATTAGTACACAAAAAAAAAAAAAAGCAATGGAAATCGGAGGATAGTAAAGTGTTGGGAAGTATGTTTTAAAATGTAACCTTTAGCAGATGAAGGGAGGGAACTTCCGCAGTAAAAATGTTTAATCGCATTCATAAGCATGGGAAATGCCCCATATTCAAATCTCATTTATCTTAAAGTAAAAAAATATTTTGCCATGCTGCTTGTTTTGCTATCGAAATACGAGCTAGAATTAAAAAATGGTGGAAGAACTATCTAATTTTTTTTTTTTTTTAATATCGCCATTGTCACTGCATACACCAGAACAGCACAGGAAACCATCACTGGCATTGGAGTGTGCGGTTCCCTCCCCATCCTGTAGGAGGCGGTGCTCTCTGGACACCATCACAGGGCACCATAGCAGCTCTTTAAAGTCCTGGGGGTGAGCTTACCTACTAAAAAGCCTGACATGGCGTTAATTTATCACCAATCTGGGGGCTTTTCTTTCCCTTACTCATGTTTTTGGGCTCGTCTTTAACCGAACATTTAATTTGTTTAGTCGCTGTGATTATGCTTTGGTCACATTTGGCAATGGGAACGATCCGGAAAGCTTAAAGGGAATACATTATGGTGCCATAAATTTGAGATGGAAGTGTGTTTTTGTATTTCTGCCAGGAATATCAGACAGCAAAATTACTATTCGCAAATCTGCTTTTTCAGTCTGCTCTGCCTGCACAGGGGTGGGTGGTCCTGAGGTCATCCCATTCCATCTTGGAAAAGACAATCACTATTCCTGATGTGTCCTGATCCCTGTCTTCCCTGATGACCAAAAGAGATGGGATTTAAGTTCAAGTGTTTGGGGGTTTTGTTTATTCAATGAATAGATTTTATGAATAAAAATTCTTTGTTTTTTTAGTGTTCTCTTGCACCAACATAGCTTTCTCATGGCCCTAGCTTTTCATATTTATAAACTCCTCTGCAGAAGTTCCACATTCCACACCTGAGGTGGGATGTCCACATCCTCCCAGCCCTAGACCGTGAAGAATGTGTTCCTCATCCACATCTGCATCCTGGCTTCCAGCAAAATAAAGAGGGATTCAGGCATAAAGACTGGGAATTCCCATGAAGAGACGAAAACAAATGAGATGGTTCAAAGGAGAAGTTGTTACAAGAAGAGATGGATTCCTGATGTTGTGCAAAGGATTGTTAGCATTCTCTACCCTGCAGAAGTTGCCTGAGAGCAGTTACATTTGCCAATTCAGTGTCTCTGTGAGTTATCTGACTCACAAGTGTTTATTGTGAAAAGATATGTTGCCTGGCAACAGCTTTAACATGGTGTAACTGACTTTTCTGCACTTCTAAAAAAATGTTTTATTCATTAGTTGACTTCCTTTGCTTATTTGTGTTGATACACCCTCACTTTCCGTATCAAATTCCACTTTCTGGCTGTGAACATCTCCTTTTGCTTCTAGGCTATACATGCCACTGTTCACAATTTATACATATCCATATTTTTCCAATAAATGTGAAACAGAATGGCTGAGAGGGCCATTTCCTGTTATGTGGGAAGCAAGCAGCCATTAGGTTATATCAGAGATGCCCTAACCATTTAAAAGTGTTTTCTAAAATTCAGGCATATGTATAAGTCAAAAGGGGAAGAGAGAGAAAGAGATATACAGAGGCAGGTGGTGTAAACAGCTCACTAGACAATTGTATTCCAAATTTCCATCCATAACAAAGAGCTTTGGGAATATAGAAAAAAATATCAAATGACATCAAATGAGGTGCATTAGACTTCACATTGCCACAAGATTTATTTAACCCACATTTCACAGGGAAAAATATTGATAGCACTGTAGCCAACCCATTGTATCTCTTCTCTGCCCCCAACTGAAAAAAGCAAGCCTGTTATTCTACCCGCAAGTCTCAAAAGTCTGAAAGGGAGCCTGAACCTCCTAGGGATTGACACATTTGAGTTCCAATCATAAAATGACAATCTTGAGATTACTTTGTCCAGACATTTATTTTAAAGCAGACTAGAGACCCAGAAAGGTTATATAACTCAGCTACAGTAACACAGCTGGTTAGTAACTCAGTCACAAAAGCACAATCCCATGCTGCACTTTCAACATCACGAGGTCTTCTTCTTGTGGCTTACAATGAGATATGAATATGTTCTTCAAGGCATAACACTATGGAAGAAGCAAATCTGGTCACAACGACAAACTGATATTGCAGCCACTCTGATAGAAGTTAGGGATACCACCCATGCAGCATTCACTGTACAACAGCATAAAGGACTAATGTATATTTAATACTTATTAGATGCCAGCATTAGCTTCTAGCCCATCTAGCCCTCACAAAACTAGAAAGAGAGCAGAGGAAGTCTTAAAAGTTTGAGTAACTTGCTCAAATTTATACAGCTAACAAGTCACACAGCAAGATTTTTTACCTGAACATTTATCTGTGACCTCTAAGAGTATATCAATGTAAATTTAAAATGTATGTATACACATATACATAAATATATAATTACATTTGCACGTGAGTGCACATTGCATAAAATACCTTGAATTTTAGAGATGGAAAAAATTTGGAAACAATACCAATGTATTGAGCATATGATTTTCCAAGCATTAATTGGTTTAAAGCCAGGGGATGTCTATACTATGCTCCTGCTACATGCAGGTACTAAGCACCACAGTGGGGACACAGCCATAAACAAGGCAAATTTGCATACTGTCTTCACTGTGCTCACATTCTTGCAAGCAAAATAGGCAATTGTGATGAGAGCTACATGTGAGGGGAAATGAATCTTATGGTGGAATCTGGTTAGGATGAGCAGGAGTTACCTAAGGCTCATCAGCAGAAGCTGAAGAAGGTCGCTGTAGCTAGAGTGTATTAGTAAGGAGAAGAATAAGAAAAAAGCCTCGTGAGGGAGGGAAGAGCCAGGGCACACAGGGCTGGGTGGGTCCAAGTAGAGATACAAGATGCCCCCTAACTTCATGGAGATATCAGTCCAGAAAAAGAAGGGAATTATTGACAACCACATATTTCATAGGTGGCATTGGGTAAATTAATTTACAGTTGAGACTAATTTCTCAAAATATTCCATTGGAAATATAGTCATGTGCCCTTTCTTTTTAACTCAGCATTTATTTTATTGACAAACATTTCCAAAGGACTAAATTTCCAAGCCAATCTTGTCTGTCAAGCACCCATAAGTTCATCTCTTTATTAAAATAAATGTGATCTCATTTATAGTTCTTGAAGTCCTTTCTAATTTTACTGTGTTCCTGAACTATATATTATTTTATTGGAGACATATAATTGATGGAAAAATTACAGAGTGTGAAATACAAATTAAATTATGTTCAACTAATAATTGCCTTACACTTAGTACTATTTAAAAAAATAGATTTATTAATATATACCTGGATAATAACAAAGTGAATTAAGTCCACACAAAATAGTCATGAAGAGGAGCAATCAGTCATGGTGAACCCTGTCAATCAATACTAAACTCAAATAAGAAGAAAGAGTAAAAGTGACATGTGTGCAGCATTATATCTGCTTCCCAGTGCTCAATTCCATTCTTAAATTGGTTTTAAGAATTACTTATTTTTTTAAGAAAAATAAATAAATAAATCATTTAAGAGAAAAAACGGGTTATTGTTTTGTTTTGTGTGGTACAAAAGATAATGATATAACTGAAAAGTTGACTACAAACTGGCCTTTATTCTAAATCTTAGTAAAACACCAATTCAAAAGTAACTGAATCCACGTTTGCCAAACCACTAAAAGTTGTTTATAAAATACTCTATGGGATTTGCATTCATAGTTGGATATTCAGACTATTCATAACTCAAAATGTAGAATTGATAGTTACTATAGCATCTGACTTAAATGTACCATGTTAAACAATGTGATTACTACATTTCAGAATGTTAAAACTACAATGCTAGCACATCTTCTATGAAAAGAATAGACTTCCTTTGCTATTCTAAAACAAATAACATTTTTGTACATACATTTCAACATACTTTTATGTTTTAGTAATTCAGATGCAGAACAACTTAAATATTCTTCATTGGTTTGTTCTTCCATTTTTGCAAGTTGCAATGAAGAGTAAATGAAAGAAAACTAATTAAATTGTCTTCTCTGAACCCGACATGGTGGGGGGGGGGGAGCGAATATCACCACAGACATGTCACAGCAAAAGTCAATGAACCAGCTAATTGCTCCAAATTAGGAATTGTTCCTCTGCTGACATTTAAGTTTTGAACCTAATGGTTTCACTATTTAACTGACTTTTGCTTTACTAATTATGGGCACCTACTAAATATTTTTAAAAGTCAGTATGTTATCTATTTATGGAAATATAAATGCAATTATTCAGCACTATTTTGCTATGCAAACATTCAATAATACTGGCAAAAATCCTCAGTTTAAATCCACAAAACACTAGGTAGGAAATGAGAACATTAACTCAAGCTCTACTTACTAATTGACTAATCATTTACAGATATTATAATCATATATAAAATCATAGAACAATATGATCAGAAGTCTATGTCTATGTTTTCACCACATATTTTTTAAGAATCTACACAAAGGAAAATCTGTCTTGATATTACCTCAGACTGGATAATTAGACCTAAATTGAGACGATATAGGAAGAAGGTAAAATAATGGCTAACTTTTGCTTAGTGCTTACTATGTGGCAAGAACTTTCCTAAGTGCTTTTCATTCACTAGCTCATTTATCAAATTAACCCTAATAAAGTAGATAATTAAAATTTTTATGATACTGTCCACCTTACAGATGAGGGAACGAGGCCAAGAAAAGTTAAATAACATCCCAAGGCAGGATAAAATCTAGAACCAAAGTGTTCAAGAGACTGCTGTATTGTCTGTCATCATGTAAGACAGAGATTTTCAACCATCCATGCCTTATTTTCTACAGTTTTGCCCTTAAATGCCTTCAGATTGATTTGTTATCTTTGCCAACTAATTTGCAGAGGTTTCATTCTCCAGGTGCCTGTGACGAAGACAATCTTCCTTTCAATACAGACATTTTGTGGTGTCTAGAATTTGAAAACCAGTCATCTGGCTTGCTGCCTTTGTTTTTGGCTCATTTTTTGAGTATGTTCCTAAACCAAGAGAAGTTGCAGAGTAGTTCCATAAGAAAAAAAAGTGGTCCTGGAAATTTTTCTTTGCTGGCACAATCAGGCAAGATCTAAAGGAAAGATAACTCAAAATTCAAAGTTTCTACAAATTGGATGAAGGGAAGCAAAGAAAGTCCTCAGCAGCCTTCTTTGTAGCCACAGAGTGGTCTATACCAAGCTCCTATCTCATAAACACTTGGGTGATGATTCGGCAGCAGATTTGTGTGGATTCCCTCGCTCCACTGTTAGAGCTCACTACCAACCACCTGCATACCAACCCCTCCCTACCCCCCATACAGGTGTGTTGTTTATTTCAAGAGTTAAAAACATTTACAAATGAGGGGATTCCATAGCAAATCTGCATTTACAGTCTTCTCTTGAAAAATAAGAAGATAGGTCAAATATGGTCAAATTCTCACATGACACCACCACCTGATGCTATGAGCCACCACCTCTCCTAGATTGGACATTGTATCTGTGGTTCTTCACAGTCTTCATCACAGTCTATCACCTGACATCTGGCCCATTTCACTGATTTGTGTCACCTACAACTCCTCAGTCTAGACATTAGAGTTTGTGACTCTTTTCCTAATCCAATTTCCTCCAGCTCTAAAATACTATTTAACAGAGAGAAAACTGTGTCTTCAGTGACTTGCTCAAGGTCACCATGCCAGGGCAAGTTAGCAGCAAAGCCAAAACTAGAACCAAGATCTTCTGAAGTCCAGGCTACTGATTTTTCCAACACACTTGATCTACTGCCTCTTATTTGCACATAAAGTGATGTGATTCCATTATGATGAAACTTGGAATTTTGCTCTCACAGCTTCAAGGAAGTCTAGCTTAGCTTCCTTAAAGGGAAGGGAAACCTGGGGGTTAGGTTAGGATTTGGGCAGTGCACAAGTGTTCCTGTGCATCCTATTTACAGAAAATATTTCAAGAGCAGAGTATGCCATGAATAGACATGAATAGTGAAGAGAAGGCACCAAAAGAGTGTGGGGTGCTTCTTTGACACCACTGGCTCCCTGGGAATTTCCTGTGTGGACTGGAGTACTCTGATTTCAGATGAGGCTTCAATGTTCTCTTCAGCCCAGAGTGGGGATCATGGCTTCCTATTGTCTTTCTGCCTCTCTCTTTAGCTCTTAGCACTAGAATTCCCAGTGTCATAAGGGACCAGTTAGCTGCCTAAGAAGCTCACATGTGCACATCCTAACTTAAAGCCACAATAAGACTGGAAACTATTCCAAAGACTAAGAACAAAAACTCATCCAAAGTTTTACAATAAATTGCTCAGCAAATGGATCCAGATCTAAAGAGTTTTGAATTGTTTGTTTGTTTTTTAAGTTCCTCTGGGGGAACTGTACACAATTCACAAATGACTGGTATATGTTAAATAATCTGTAATTTTTTTCTCAGAAATTCTATCATTCCACAAAGGATTCACACTAAATAGTCATTATTTACTCAGAAGCACTGGTCAAGCTAGAAAGCACTGAGGAGGAAACCAAATTTAAACCATTCCCAAAACAAAATTCTTTTTTTCCAAAAAACTAACAGATTTATTACAGTACTTAATATTCCTACACTAAAATTTATGCACACATTATTGCATACATACTAAATCAAATTAAACTGAGCATTTACATGTGCTTCTAAAGCTTCATAAACTAGAACACAGAATTTTAATTTCTATAGAGAACAGGTAAATGAAAATTAAAACATTTATTGTTATTTAATTAGTAACTTTCTAAATGCAGAACAAGAGCCTGGATGTTTATTCCCTGAATGGTTTATTATTAAATCAAGTTTGACATTTGCAATGCAAGCTCTCAAATATTCCAGGTCTCTATAGAGAGAATGATTCCAGCAAGCTGCACACTGTTCCTCAGTCTGTTTGATTGAGTTGAGATGGAAGTGCCATGCTGTTTACCTTCAAATTTTATATATCAACTGGGTCTCCTCAGAGGAAAGACACTGGATTATTACTATTGTTACAATTAATTTGTGACCTACATTTTCTGAAAACCTGTTGCTTTCTTTATCATAAATCCTTTATTAGAAAATATGTTCTTGTCTTTAAAATCTATAAAGAGTTCTCAAGTAGAACAAAGTGAGAAAGCACTTTTTTTCTCCCAAATGATATCTCACTAAACAAAAATGTGGTGGGAAATGAGTCTTCCAGGTGACAATTGGTAGTGTGCCTCAAACATCTGTTTCTCATAAGCTAAAACTCCATGTTTCACCTATCCTGATACCATTACATTATTAGGTAGAAAAAAAAATGTAGACTCGTTTACTAAAACAAATTTGAGGCAATAAGGCCTTAGCTAGAGATTGAGGTCATCGGCTTTGGGGTTAGACATGGATTGAAGCCTGAGTACCCCTCTTACCACCACCAAGTTTTCAATTTTTTAAACCTCAGACTTCTCATCTATAAAAAGGAGGAAATAATATCTACCACATGGAATAGTTATGAATTAACGATATGTGCTGATGAGTTAATGATACAAAGTGCTCGCATGGTGCCCAGCACAAAAAGTCTCATTCAATGAAGGTTTTATTGTTGTTTCCATGCAATAATCATATTATGCAAAAAGTACTGGCCAGGCTGTTACTAACCAGTGTTGCACACAGTACAACTCTGAAAGGGAGTGAACAGAAGTGGATCAACTGGTAGTCACACTCTCATTCGTTATGTGACACACTACCTTCCTCACAATTTACTTACTAATAAAACAGGTGACAATGACTGGAAGTAAACATGCAAAATTAAACAGTCCTTTATCAACAAAGGAGGTGGCTATGAGGCCTTACCTTGGACACTTTATGGCCGTAAGACTGTAACTTTGTAACCAAATAAACCCCCTTTATTAAAAAAAAAAAAAAAGGAGGTGGCTAAAGTGAAAGGATAGCAGAGCAGTAATGGAAAGAGAGAGAGAGGAACAAAGGCACAAAGGGGAAGAAGCACAAAGCATACTTCGAGTTCATTCTGTCTGACTACTCTCTCGCATGAAACAAATGCACAGCTCACAGAAGCCATGCACTCACCATTGGGCAGTTACTGTCGGGATATTGTGGCAGAGGTGGGGGAGAGAGGATGAGCTACCTAATTGAGTCACGAATTGTGGATATATATCTATATGGATTTTAGAGAATATATACATATGGATCTTCAATTCAGATAGATAGTTAAATGATGATGACAGGTAGATAAGTAGGTATGTAGATATAAATGACAGATATAGATAATAGATGATATAGATAAGATACAGACACAGACATAGCCACAGACACAGATATAGATATAGATATAGATATAGATATATAGATATAGATATAAATAGAAAGATATGGGTACTCTTTAAAAATGGCATGTGCCTCCTTCTTTTATTTCAGTAGTCACAGCAGCCAGTGCTATTACAGACTCGTCTAAAGACCGAAATGTGTGCTGTATGGTAAAAAAAGAGCCCGTCATGCTGACTCAAGACCTTATCAATTGGACTTGAGACATTATCAATAATCCTATTCAAATTTCACAAAAAAACCTCCTACAAGAGGCAAAGAATTCTTACAGGTAAGTCAATCTTACTTCAAGTATAAAAACTAACATTAAGGAAATTTTAGTTTTTATTATGCTATAAGGTTTTCTACTTTTTAAGTTGCTATCCTTTTTCCCAAGAATAAAATGTTTACTCACTACTAAAAATAGATACAACTATATATAACTGAAAACATAACAAATATAGTATTAGTGTTAAATGTTCTCTAAAAGACTTTAGATTTCAGATACTAGTTGAGGGATTTTTTTCAGCTTTAATATATTTGTACTACATTCTGATAAATAACATTTAAATTATAAATGCTTATTAAATAATACATGTTTTCTGGGATTATTAAATCTGAAACATTAATGCAACCCAGTCTATTTAACATGACCTTTATACTACTTTGAAACTGGCTTTACTTTTTCATATTACTTTATCATTGGCTTTTTATCATTAATATTAATAATAACTTTTATGAATGTTTAAAAACACAGGCACTGTGCTAAGTTCCTTACATATGTTATCTTATTTTAATTAATACACAAAACTTAGGAGGTGAAATCTATTCTTATACCCATTTTACAACAGAGAAAACTGAGACTTAAGAGAAAGTGGCTTACCCATAATCACACAACTAGCAAAAACAGAATCTGGTTTAAACACAAGACTTCTCAACTCCAGAGCCCAGAGCGTCACCCTCCTGAGCGCAGGCAGTTCACACATTTTCACATAAACAAATCCCCTCTATTTGTCATTACTTAATACATTTTCACTTTAAAAACTGGTAAAAAAATTATTAGAATTCCCTCTGTCATGTATTTGCATAGAAACCATTTTTGAATCCCCACCCACCATTTTGTTTCAGTTTCCAGCCGAAAGCAACAAAATGGCTGCTGGATTCACATATTGTCCTTACACCAATTGTGGTTCCCAGAATCATTAAATCAGTGCCAGTTCTGGTTTTCATATATTTAAATGTCAAATTAAATAGATAAATATTCGCTTTTATATACGTGACCAGCACATACTTCTTGAATTTGTATTTTAAAGCACCTTACAGAAATAAGGCAAAAAGGAAGTATCCACATTAGTCAGCACCTTATACAAAAGAAGAAAGTTTGTTTAATTGAAGTAAATAGCAGGTAATATATTAAGCCTTAATAATTTGTCAATTCTAAAAGTTTTCTTTAAAGATATGTATTGTATGAATGCTTATATATGTAATGAATCATGTTTAAAATTTTTCGTAACTGAAACATTTTTCCTGGAATAGTCTTCCTGGAGTATTAAAATATTAATCATTTCCAAGGTAATGTATTCATTATTCTTGAGTGCTATGTTACATCCATAAATTTATTTAGTTTTTGAAATATACTCTAAAAATGACAGCATGCTAAATTTTATGTACTAGGTAATTTTATTTTAGTAGCTTATTTATTCCTTAGAGTTATTTAAATATCATACAACCTTTAAAATTTTCTATATTTAAGCGGAGTAATGTAAAAGTGCAAATCTCTAATAGACTAGTCAGAGATAATTGATTTCATGTATTTTTAGAAGATTAATATAATCAATTTAACCTTAGCATTTTCCTACATATAATAAAGTCATTTTGCTATGATGAGGTAAAGAATTGCCCTCTTTATATATAGATAGATAATTGACAGATAGATGGATAAAGGTATAGATACATGGGTGTGTGTGTTAATATATGAAAAAGATAAGTAACTATAACTGGTGGTTTTTATTATGACCAATACCTTATTTATCTGTAAAATCTTTACATATAAAACTAAACAGGAAAAAAGGAAAGTTATGAAGATTGCGGAACACTACCTGATTAATACTGTTTTTACAAAAGAAGTTTTAAATATATGATCATTTTGCATACCTGTGAAAAATAAAATGAGAACATGCATTTTAGTATTGCTCTAATACCTCAAAATCTATTATATATACGAATTTGTAATAATGAATTTCAAACTTCATTGTTTGTAATCCTATAAAACTCATCACGTGCTTTTATGCCTCTTTACTCTAGGTTCTGCCACCTTTTCTCCCCTCGAAATTCCGTGCTCCTATGGAAGCCCACCTCATTTGCCAGCACTTCCTGCAGTCCTTCAGTCCCCCCTGCCAATCCCATAGTACCTTGCTCCACTCTTTTATAGGATCTCCATTATTTTACCTGTCCTCTAGATATATATGTCAGTCTATCCTGGCATTAAGGAAGGGATCCTTATTAACATTGAGATACCACCATCTTTAGCATTGTGCCTGACACTAAAATTTATTTAACTAACATGAAGTAGAAATTATTTTCTAAAAGATAGTCCTGATTTAAATCAAGAAATTAATCTCAGTCCCTCAAACTGATAGTTGAGACTTACTTGGAAGAGGTCTAAATATTATTAAAAACCAACATTTATAATTTGTAAAATTTAGATAGATAGATATTTCTGTCATTAAGCTTTTAAGAACTCTGACCATAATTAAACAGACAAGTGAAGTGTTGAATTCATTCTAAACATCAATTTATGAACCAGCTTTTATGAAGTTTTCTGAACTCTTGAATCTTGGTAGAGTGTAAGTTTTACTCCTTACCTGGGGTCTATAATCATATAAAAAAACATTTTTCAAAATATATATATATCTACTCCCTGTCATGCACATTATGAAAGCTTTGTGAAAGCAAATTTACTAGACATTTTCAAAAATTAATACAGATCATGCTTGAAACCAAAAGGAGAAACTTTAACCTTTTTTATATGTTCTTCTAGGTTCTTCACTCTAATTTTACAATCTATGACCTGGAAAGTCTAATTGTCTTGTCTCCCTCTAAGGACAAATGCCAGCAAATCATTTTAACTGGCATTTATTGGATGGTTCCTGTATGCTCGGCACTGTCCAAACTCAACCCTCTCAATAACCCCAGAAGGTAGGTAATGATATTTCCCTTATTTTACAAATAGAAGACTAAGGCAGTAAGAGGTTAAATCACTCCACAAAGTCACTGGGTTAGTTCTGGGGCATGAAAGAGGATTCATACCCAATTCTTGTCTGACTCCAGGTGTGACTATTTAACCCCTGCTCTATGATACCTCCCACTGAGAAGGCTTCAATTCCATTAATTATGAAAAATAAACAGTTGTCTAAACAAACATATTATTCCTTCTTCTCATTTCATCAATTAACATGTGCATGTCCATTTCTTCCACAATAAATATAAAATGTGAATTGATTCTGACCAAATTTGATAAAGGAAATGTACATTGAGTTCCCTTTTTACTTAGCCAATTATCTCAAAGTTAAATATCCAAGAATAGAATCCAGAACAGAGGAACCCTCAAAAGAGGATGAGAACAGAACGGCAGGTAAGTACCTGACTATCTGGAAGGAAGTTGCTTAGAGGTCAACTCTTAGGGTAAGAGAGAATTAGGTGGGTATTGCCATGTCCGACTGGCAGGGAGACTGATGAAGTACTGTACAAGCTACCCAAATAAGGAAAGTCTCTAAAATTTGCACACTACAAAAGTTGCAAAGATTAACAATTGTCCATACTATTAGTCAACTTCAGGAATTATTAGTTAACTCTAGGATAAACTCAAATTGCTTTGTCTTAAATGCAGTCTCCAGAATCTCTTATTTGAAATGGAACTCAAGTTTTGCCCAACAAGGTATAAAAGCTTTTTTTCTCCACTTGTGAATGAAAGAACAAAAGCTGGAATCAGTTTAATAATATTATGAATATACCATTTAATGTTGTCCAATAAAAGTATAAATCTTTTTTCAATTTTTTATTTGTTAATTGAAACATTTTAAGAAGCAATTTGTTTCATGAATTATTATTTTTATTTTGTGTAATTATTCTCAAAACATTCATAGAACTACTAATATTTGAAATCTTAATTCTGTTGTACTGAAGCTATAGAATTATTATGATGCATTTGATATGTAAATATAAATCTATTGTGTCAGATTTGTTAATAATTCTGTTGGTTAATTATTTCTTTATAACAAAGGTCATGTATGAGGAAGGGAAGTTTATTATCCAATACAAATGAAAATAAATGTTTTGGCCAATATTTCCAAAGCCTAGTTACCTTCAGCAAAGTATAAAGCCTTACAAAATGAACAAATTATTTACCTTATTATTATTACAAAAAGGAATCATCTATCATGGATTTGTAGATTAATTGAACAATTTAAGGGACATGTAATCCTGGAAATATTAGAGTAAAATTCATGAATATTTTTGGCTAGGACTTAGGGCTGCCAATCAAATTCATAGTCCATCTGTGTTCATTCTCACATTTATTGTCTAAGAAATAATAAAATAAAAAGCAATGCCTTCACTATGTCAAGGTGGATATGAATAATATCTAGAGACCTTACCCATTGTAAATATTATAGGTCTGCACTATACCCAGGTGGATATCTTCATACTTGAATAGAACACAGAGTACTCACTTTTCCCCAAATGTATTTTTTGTATTAGAGATAATGATACTATGCAAATTAGCAAAGCTTAATGTTCCTACCAATATTTGATGATTTGAAATCAGCCCCTGGTTAACAGATGGCCTCATCATTCTGAAACATAATTGATACCCTCTTTGAAAATCTCAACAGAAAGGCCTATGGACATATATTCCACCTGATACCTTGAGGAACTGTCATGTTCAGATGGGAAACTTTTCCAAATAGCAGAGTTTATTATCAAAATCCTAAATTTTATTTCCATCAAAAGCAAATGTGTCCTTCCCAAATTTTCCCAGTGTTCCCATTTTTCATAGTCTTAAATTATGTTTTTCAAAACTGTATATTTATGTTGTTTTTTGAAAATTTTTTCTAGATTTCTAAAAGACGTATTTATCATAAAAACTCACACAGTGGTTTTCCTAATAGAGGCCCATGAACTTATTGAGATTCACAGGGGGAAAAAATCTCTGTAATCAACCGGGTGTGCACTCAGACAAAGTTCAGACAAAGCAAATGGAGCCTGGTATGCATGAAACTATTCAAACCACAAAAGTTCATATGGCCATAAAAGTTTTTGTGAGATAACTGCATAATATGCACACCTGTTCACAAGGGACACAATTTCACAGACATTCAATGACTGACTACTAAACAGAAACAGCTTTTGCTTGCCATTGATGTGAACTGTCAAGACCAAACTTGCACAGGCACAGATCTCATCCAAGCAGTTCACTCTAACCACAAAGCATCACGCAGATTTCCCGAAGTAAAGAAAGGACGGCCATCTCTATGATCTTGGGAAAGCACCAGTCTCACAGAGAAAGACCAGGTGTGATTGATGAGCCCCCTCATTTATACAATGAGATTCAAATCCAGGCTGAAACAACTAATGTAATGAAAGGAAAAAGACTAGAAAAGATTAATGAGTTTTAAGAACTGTACCCTCTATTCTGAAGCAAATGTGGTAGCTAAATAGTGACTGCTTCAAAGGGAAAGCCTTTTTTTGCTGGTTTCATCTCAGAAATTTTTAATCCTTTTGTAGTTTCAACTATGATGCTGTAAATCAAAATTTTGTTACAGGAAAATAGACATGCAAAAGAAATGCAATCAGGATAAAAAAAATTATAGTTCTTCTACCAGGAGAAAGTTACACCTTAACATCTTGGGCCACAAACACCACTAAACATGCAAGCTTTAGCTAAGATCACTTGAGGTACAGATAATAAATTCTCAAACATTTGGCAGTTTATCAAAGAGAATTACTCACAACGTGAACTACATAAACTCATTCTCTAAATGAGAATATTTTAAAAGATATTGACTACAGATGTTTCAAAGTAGAATTTGAGGTCTCACTGGGTGTCCCCAACTGGTGATCATTCTATTGTAAGCTTAACTCTTTAGTGAGGTTGTTCAAATTCCTGTTTTCCCATCTCAACTTTTCACCCAGCAAGCAGTCATTGTTACATTTCAACACTTCTTTACATCAAGCACCTAATATAAAATGGGAACAGCTGCAATTTCACTGCCCAGCCCTTTTTTCCACCCTTACAACATTTGTTCTGTTAATGTAGGTTAATTCTGCAAATAACACTTCTGTAAATTGTTCTTGCAAACTGCTACATCATTTATGTAAGGACTTCTGTGAACTTTGAAAAATTAATGCCTTTAATTTTGGTTGATGGCAACATCAGCAGAGCTCTGTAAATTGCACTTTAATGAGATTTTGCTACAGGGGATAATCTGCTACTGACAGAGGAACATCTTGAAAACATCTGTAGACCTATAATTTCTCTATGACGATTAGATCCCACCACAAGACTCTAAATACAAACCCCAAATAAAGGGGGAAAATGTAAAGTTCTAAATGAGAATACAACCTGTTCTTTAAAACCAAAAAGCCCACTATGAAAAGTTTCATGCACTGAAGATAAATCAATTTTGGACTAATTAACATTTAGCTTTATTTAATTAAGAAAGACTATTACTGTCTCCACTGCTGTGCATCTGTATATAATGAAGCAAACAGCAGTAGGTATAAGATACCACTGAGGGATATGCCCAAGTAACCCAGCACTATAGGTGCAAAGGAACGTCTATTATTGTTAAGTAACTGACATCAGAGTCTTACTTTAATGTTGTCATAAATAAAAGGAAGATTTCCACAGATGCCTACACATATGGTTTCTTATTTGTCTCTGATGAAGACTGGGAGTTGGATAAGATGCCAAAATTAAATGATTTAAATAGCTGCATAATGGAAACTACTGAATAACACCTTTTAAACAGTTTCTATTTATAGCAGGCCTAACTCACAGAAGGATGACAACTTTTATTTTGGCAAAGCTAACATTGCTTGTTGCACTAATGACATTACTTCTAAAGCCCCATAGTTATGTTACCTTAACATTCACTCTAGCTCATGTGTGTGAACATCTTTAGAATGATAAATTCAAATATCACATCTCATTTTCCACAAACAGACCCTGTACTTTAAGAGCAATCAGTTTTTAAAGTATATCATATTCATTACCTATTGTAGGTTTAAATAAACAGAGAGCAACCTCAGATATTACACTATATTGTTCATCTTTTATGTCATGAAACAAATTGCTACTTATTAAAATGCCTACTTCCAGACCATCATTTCCTATGTCTGTAATCCTTATGTATTGGTCATATTTCATAGGAAAAAAATTAAGTAAAACTGCAGAATTAAGTGACTGCATGATGAGAAACAAAGAAATTGGTACTTGTAGAAAACAAATATATCAACAGGTTTATTTGTTTAAATTGATCCTTTGAAGGACTAAATTGTGTATGTATTTTAAAATATAAGTGAGGAATAAAAACAATTTAATAGATGCTCAGAATTGAATCTTAGCCTCACTGTGTAATAAATGAGGAAATCTAATTATTGCTTCATTAGTAGAGCTTTTTTAAAAATTTTGGAGCCTAATACCATCAAGCACCCCATGGACTCTATACTTTCTCTACTCCCAGCAGAGTCCAAGACAAATGGGTTCCTGTTTTTATGCAGCATAGAAAATTACAGTTGGAAGAAAGTGGAGGTGGGATGCAATGAGGTGAATGTCTCAAAAGAGGGAAAGTAAATGCAGAAGGATGTCCATCCGATATTTCTACCACAACACCTGAACAATCCAGAAGGAGTTATGCTATATGCACTGGGAATTAGGCATAAACACCTATTCCCTGCTTCTGTCCCTACCATAGCTGGGATTTGTGGGTATGATGATAGGGTCTCTGGACTCACTTTGAGCTTGAACATGGAACCCTCATCAAGCTTTTCCCTCTCTAAGATTTGTTGAGTAGTCCTGCAGCTGCATCCAATTGCCATCCCTACCTCTACTGGTAAATATATCTAAGGAGTCCCTTGTGCACACCTAAAGAGCTCATTTCTTTCAAAGACTACAAGTATAAATAAATGTTTGGTGTCAATGAGTAGCCCTTACAAGTTATACCACCAGGTCCAGAATGAAGGCATTTGGGAGAGTAATTCAGATAATTTATGTCCTAAGTGCTCTGGAGCCCTAAAGAAAAATCTAAAATCATGAAATTTATTACCTTTTCTTCTTAGGGCTGACCTTTGTCAAAATGTGACTTCCAAAGATAAGAAGTAACATTCTTTGCATTCAGTACCTAATGTTATTTCAATGTGTTCATTATTTACTACAAAGAAGCAGTTATCTTTAAAAATCCATTCTGTGAAATCAAGTGTTGCCAACTGTTTGCTACATACAATACATTCCTGGCTAGTTCACATACCTTACTGTCTTTTTCTCCCTACAGCTAAGATGAGCCCTCTTGCCACACCTGCAGGTTCAACCTCTTATTTGGGTTTCTAAAATTAACTCTATCCTTAGGCAAGAAGCAATTAAGAAGTCCTAGGCAACCCTGAGGATGTGGCATCTTATATGTTAATGAAGTGCACTTTGGAGTCCAACAGACTATTATTTGAATGTTATCTCATCCACTGCTAAGAAGCAGGACTTCCTATCTAATATTCCTGAGACAGTTTTCTCAGCCACAAGATGAGGATAATATCTACATCATTTGTTGTCCTAAAGATTAAATAAGATTATGTATGTAAAGCAGAAAATCACACATGTAGAAGGGCCTCAATAAATATCATTTCTTTTTGTTAATTCACTTTTTTCTTTATCTTTCCCCACTCCCTGGCCCTTTTTGTTACTTGCTGATAGTGTCATACTTCCCCCTACCCAAAATGTTTCATTCAAATGGCCATACCCTTTCACAAAGAGTTTTCAGGACCATGGAGAGAGCTCACATGCCCTTTACTACAAACTATATTAGTTCTGCTGTGCCACAGACTGATTCATTTTAAATATATTCTGAGGGCTTTTATCGGTACTATATTAAGTTCAAAAGAAATAAAATAGAACAAAACAGGCAAGTCTCAGAACTTGTGATGTTGTGATGTTTGTGGTCTAGTGGAGTAAAAACAGACATTAAGCAAGTAAATTAAACCCTCCCCACCAAAAAAAAAAAAAAAAGAAAAGAAAAGAAAAAAAAACCATAAACACTAACTGAATAGTTATTATGAAGAAAAAGTTCAAAGTTCTATGAAAGGAATCCTTACATAATCTTGAGGGCTGGGAGAGCCTTATCAGTAGCAACCTTCCTGAAAGGTGATCCTTTGCTGAAATCTCAGGAATAAGTAAGAAATAGCCAAGCACAAAGAATGACTGAAGAGTATTCCTGGAGTAGAATATTTTGAAGAACTTAAGAAAAGCCAGTATGACAGTGTGCAATGATAAAGGAGTAACACAATGGGAGATTAGGAGAGGTAAGCAGGGCTTTGCAGTACATGCAAAGAGCATAGATAAAGATGGAAGACTTGTAGATCTGGCACATCAGTATTTTTGTTTGATCTACTCTTTTCAATGTACAATAATTGCAACATTTAAAATTCAGAAGATCTGAATTTGGGATCTCTTTAAATATTGTAAGATCTGGCCATACTGGGCCTGCACCTCTATGTGAAGACAATAGAGAACCACTGCACCGGGCAGACAGAGCATGAGTCCTCCAGTTTACCAGTCTCCATCAGGTCAGGTTCACTCATATTTCTTTTCTGCTATTCCCCTATAGTCTTGTAAATTTGCATTCACTGACTTTTGTTCTGTCTCACCCTCAGATATGGCCCTTATTTTAGGCCTCAGTTTGGAAATTCTATCATTGTCTTGCTTCTAATTGTTATGTCTCAATAGCCACCCTCTCTGCAATATTTTCCAAGACACTTCTAGCATGAGGATCTCTGAGCATGAACTGCTACCTCTCCGACCTATTGGGAGAGCCTTGTTATGTTTATTTGTTCTAGCAGATGTTTTCTTTAGACATCCACTCCAGAGTCTCTGTTTTGTCTCCCTGTAGACATGTTATTCAGTAGTAGTTCAGTGCTAAACCAATCCCAGTCAACAGATAAGAGTCCCAAGCCTCAGTTCCTTCCAGTGCTTTTTCATCTCTTGTTCATTAGAAATGGAAAAGTCACTTCTCAAATTATGTCAGAAAGATTAGTTTTGAAAAGCATTCTTTTAAAAGTAATAGCAAGATGTAGATAGAGGATATGTTTCTGATAAACCCTCAATTAATTGGATCTCTACTACACAGAGTAAACAACTAAAATTTTTTAGAACTTTACTTCTAAGAAAAAGAGGAAATAAAAGGGGGGAAAGTTCCAAATACAAAGCAATACATTTCCAGAGGCTATCATAGGATCTCAGTGTAGTTTCCTTAACCTTTTTACATCCACTTCTAAACTAACTTTCAGTGGGAATTAATATTCAGAATGGACACTGCAGGAGGCCCTACAAGATCCCAGATCATAAAAGAAATGTACAATAAGATGCAACACATGTCTCACAAACTAAGAAAGGCAAGCTCCTGGCCTACTGCCTTGTGCATAGTAATGGACTCATTTTTGATGAATAGAATCAAATGCAGACTGGTTTATTTTACAGGGCTGTTGTGTCAAAGTTAAACATAAAATTCACTTACCTAATATGCCCATACCATTCCCGGAGAATTAGAGATTCTGTTAGACATTGAATAGCTTCTATTGAAGATGGTAACAAACAAGTGGATGTCACATAAATACCATAATTTGTAGACTTTTTTTTTTTAAAAGGTTATTCAAAGGACTTCCCTTCGAGATTGGTTGAAATCACTTCCTGTTCTGGCAGCAGCTGCACCATGTCCCTTGCTGTACATCTTGTTAGCATCCTACTCACTGCTTTTTTTCCTGTTTGCTAGTGTAAATGGTCCTTTTCCTAACAGCATCCTAAGAGGACCAAACCCCATCAGCTTTCTGTCCCCTGGCCATTGTCATTCCAACTTGTGTCAATGTAGTCTTTATCAGTTTGCCCAGAAATCTTGATGTAACCATGCATTTTGAATTCTGCTAACATTTGCCTCTCACTACAAAGAGCTTTAGGGCAAAAATTATTCCAAATAGCATAACGGATGTTTTAGTCACTAAATTTATTGGGAGTTTAAATTAAAATAAAAATGATATGCTTTGTACATGTATTTTTTTGCACTTAAGCCTTTAATGCTAGAGAAATAACAAAGGGGCCATTAATGTAAAATTCAACCTAAAGTCAATTGTATTACAAGCACTCTTAATGCTTGTACATTCTTAATGTAACAAGAAGTATGAAAGGCACTTAACTTGATACAGCTGTATGCAAATTTTCTTTAAACTGCTGAAGGTTAGAAAAGGCATTATTTTAATCTTGAAAAATAAACCAGTGAGTATCTAGCATTTGGGTCTGTTAAACTCATCTACTAATGATTCCCCCATTAAACCATAATAAAGTGTTTGAAAGTTGATCCAGCCCTTTGCACATGGTAAACAAAGAGGTAGGCACTATAGCAGGCTCTGCCAAAAACCAGCAAGAGAATTCTTGAATACATACATCCTCACGCAGCTGTCATTCACCCCTACTGTATTATATATTTTGAGATAATTAAACAAACGTGACATTTATCTAAAGCTCACAAATTTGCCTTCTAGAAATGTGGCACAATTCATAGTCTGATTCAGAAAGCTATTATTCATTTGAAGGTGAATCAGGTTTTTACAGATGAAAGAATGAAATATTCACAAATAAAATGAGTCAAGGTTTTAAAATTTGCCTCTTCAATTATAAATGTGGTGCCACACAGAAGCATACAAAATAATTCTAACATTATTTCCAGGCATACTACATTATACTATCTGTAGTTCTCAAGTAGAAATCTAAAGTACACCTATTATACATCTATAAACTAATTGTTTATTAAATCATGAATTGCAGAGGTGGTTTTCTGAAATAAATTATCAAAATATAAATATTATATAGAAAGTTAGAAATTGTCTCATAGAGTGAATGTATCCTTCCTTGCTGGGTGTGTTTATTATCCTTAAGCAAAATCATCAGAGTGTTTTAAAGATTTTTTTAAATTCTGCCATCTTAAAGCTTCATAATACCTTTAATTTCTTTTTTTATAAACATAAGACATATTTTGAGTTTTAAATTCAAAATAAATGTACAGCAAAATTAAACATGCTACTACAATGCCCACTATTATTATAATTTCATTAACTGAAAATTCAGAATTTTTAAAATAGTTACTTTATTAACCTTGTCAGTATTGTTTTCTTACTTAATCAAAAAAAAAAAAAATGAGTCATTTATTTTCATGGCAACCTCTACAAAAAAGAATAAGAAGAAAAGAAAAAAAGAAAGAGAAAAAAGGAAGGGAGAGAAGAGAAAAGCATTCATTTATTCAATAGATATTTAATGATAGTCTAATACATGTCAGGCATTATGTGAGATGCAAGGGACACAATGATGGCAAAAATAGACAAGATTCATATCTAAACAGATTTTAAAGCATAATTGAGACACCAGATATTAATTAGATAATAATTCAGCAGGATGCAAAAATTACAATTATGATGAATGCTGAAAAGAGTTTTCTTATAAAAGCCTATAATAGGACATTAGGTAAAGTATCCTGAAGGAGTGTAAATAGAACTAAGATTTAAAGATTAGCAGGAGTGTGGGGGAGGGTGAAAAGGGTAAGAAGTGTTCCCAGCAAAAGCACATATGCAAAGGCCCTTTGGCTGGTTTGAAGACAGCAAAGTAAAGGAACTGGAAAAATGCCAATAAGGCATGACAATACATTGCTAAATGAAGCTGGAGGTATGTGTAGGCCTTGTTTAAGGGCTTTTTCTTTATCTTAAGGGTAATGCAAATCCACTGAAGACTAATTCTAAACAAAGATTTGACATCACCAGATATGCATCTCAAAACTTAAGCTTTCCCCCTCCCAAGATCAGGAACGAGACTAGGACTCCCGCTTTTGCCATGCTATTCAACATCATACTAGAAGTTCTAGCCAGAGCAATTAGGCAAGAAAAAGAAACAAAAAGGCATCCAAATTGGAAAGGAAGAAGGAAAATTATCTCTTTTCACATATGACATGATCCTATATATAGAAAATCCTAAAGAATCCACAAAAAAGCTACTAGAACTAATAAATGAATTCAGCAAAGTTACAGGGTACAAGATCAACATGCAAAAATCAGTTGTGCTTCTATGCACCAATAATGAACAATCCAAAAGAGAAATCAAGAAAACAATTCCATTTACAATAATACCTAAAAGAATAAAATACCTAGGAAAAAATTTAACCAAGCATGAAAAAGTCTTGTTTATTGAAAACTACATAATATTGCTAAAAGAAATTTTAAAAGACCTAAATAAATTAAATAAATTGAAAGATACCCCATGTTCGTAGATTGGAAGACAATATTGTTAAGAGATCAATATTTCCCAAAGAGATTTACAGATTCAACACAATCCCAATGAAAATTCCAGCAGCCTTTTGGCAGAAATGAAAAAGTCAATCATCAAATTCATATAGAATGGCAAGGGGGCCTGAACCATGTTGAAAAAAAGAGCAAAATTAGTGGACTCATACTTCCTAGTTTCAAAAGTTACTACAAAGCTTCAGCAGACAAAATAGTATGGTAATGGCATAAGGACAGACAAATTGACCAATGGAACAGATTTGAGAGTTCAAATATAAACCCTCACTTCTATAGCCAATTGATTCTTGACAAGATGTGAAGTCCACTCAATGGGAAAGGAATAATGTCTTCAACAAATGGAGCTGGGGAAACTGGATATCCACATGCAAAAGAATGACATTGGACCCCTACTGCACACCATATACACAAATTAGCTCTAATTTGATCAATGACATATATATAAGAGTTAAAACCATAAAAACCTCAGAAGAAAACATGGGAGGAAGTTTTCAGGAACTTGTATTAGGAAATGGGTTCCTAGATATGAAGCCAAAAGCATGAGCAACCACAACAACAAAAAACAGTAAGTTGAAATTCATCAAAATTAAAAATGTTTGAGCATCAAAGGGCATTATCAAGAAAGTAAAATGATAACATACAGAATGAGAGAAAATCATATATCTGATAAGGATTTAATATCCAGAATGTATTTAAAAAACTCACACAACTTAACAACAAAAGGACAAACAACTCAATTTAAAAAGGGGAAGGACTTGAGTAAACATTTCTCCACAGAAGATATAAAAATGGCCAAGAAACACATGAAAAGATGCTTAACATCATAAACCATTAGAAAAATGCAAATCAAAACCTTAATGAGATACCTTTTCATATCCACTAGGACAGCTATTACTTTTTTCATATTTTTATTGTAGAATATAACATATACACATGGAAGTGATCACTCTCCAAGTGCAATTTAGCAAGCAGTTAGAAAACAAATTTCAAAGAATATTACAGGTCACAGTTCCACAGTTTCAGTCCTTTCCCCATTGTGAAATATAACATATATACAAAAAGGTAATATCTGTCAAAGTATAATTTAACAAGTAGTTATATAGGAAATTCCCAAAGTTGTTATGAGTTACAGTACCATAGTTTCAGTTATTTCCTTATTGTGAAATATAACATATATACAAGAAGGTGATAGCTTTCAAATACTTGTACATCAACGTTCATAGCAGTATTATTCACAAACAGCCCAAAAGTGGAAGCAATTCAAGTGTCCAACAATAGATGAGTGAATAAACAAAAGGTAGTCTGTGCATACAATGGAATGTTATTCTCCCATAAAAAGCAATAAAGGTCTGATACATGGTACAATATGAATGAAACTTGAAGACATCTTGTTGAGTGAAATAATTCAGACACGATAGGATGAATAATCTATTATTCCATGTATAGAAAATACCTAAAATATGTAAAATCATCGAGCAGATAGTAGATTACAGGTTACCAGGGGCAGGAGGGAATACAAGAAGGGTAATGGGGTGTTACTGCTTTAAGGGTACAGAGTTTCCTTTTGGGGTGATGAAAAAGATTTGGTAATGGATGAGGGTGTTGATAGTACAATATTGTGAACATAATTAGTATCACTGAACTGTACCTATGAAAATGACAAAAATGTGAAATTTTGTGTTGTACATGTTACCACAATAAACTTTTTAACTATTTGTCTGCTGTAGCAAGGGGAACAGATTGAAAGAGGACAAAAGTAAATATAAAATTAGCAGTTAGGACTTTTTTTCCAGAAGAGGGAGAATGGTGACTTCAAATAGGTTGCTAGAGGTAAGATGAACAGAAGTGGCCGTATTGAAAAATTATTTCAGAAGTAACACTGATAGTAGTTAGTTACAAACTTCATTATGGTGGCCAGGTTTGGGGCAGATATAATTAGATAGATGGTGATACCTTTCATTGAGAATGAGAAAACTAAAAGAAGACTAGATATGAATGGGGCAAGGGAGAAAATAATGAGTTCTGTTTTGGATGTGTTGAGTGCCTTTGAAATATTCCAGATAGAAACATCAGCTCAATGGCAATCAGTTAAAGGTATACGTATTTATCCCTTCTACCTCTTGAAAATATTAATTCTCTGAGGACCACACAAATTAGCTTTTCTATTCTATTTAATGTCAGACATATTTGGAGATACTATACGGTAAAATATACTCATTGGTTTCCTACAAGCTCCTCAGAGTTCAGTTTTTATGGAATCCAATTTTTGAAGCACCTCCATTCTCTAAATCAGAATTATAGAAAAGATGGTATAAGAAATAAAAGATGCCAAGCCAAAAGAAAAAAAAAATTATGAGGATTGGAAGAGGGTAGTTAACCAGAAAGTTTAGCAAAGATATATGTGAGCCAGTGGCTTGAATTTATCTCAAGATCAGAGGAATCAGGTAAGGAGCAGTGAAAAGTACATTCTTTCACACCCCTAGACTTAACTATTAGTGACCAAAACAGATACCAAGCACATTTGCTGACTTATTAACTAAGAACTGAAATATACAGAATATACAGTTCATGCATATCAAAAAGATGTAACACAGTAGTTAAATGAGATAAAAGTTTCTTTCTCTCTAATGTAACTGCCCAGTGTTGACAGTTCAGGGATGGCAGGACAGCTCCAGACCACGAGGACTGCCAGAAATGCAAGCTTATTCTATTTCACTGCCCTACTATCCTCAAAACATGTTTCTTATCTTATAATCTAAGAGGACTATTGCAGCCAATGGGAAAGGAGATGGGCAAAGAAACCATGGGCCCATTACATTAAATGCATGAGCTAAAACTGGAATATATTTCTTTTGCTTATATCCCCTTGACCAGAACTTGAACATATGGCCACGTTTAGCTGCAAAAGAGTTTGAAAAAATATATCTTCAGTTAGTCATATACAAGCTCAGCTAAATTTTTTTGGTGGACAAGCAACAGCTTTAGCCATAGTCAGTATTCCAGATGATTCTGTTTCAAATCAATTTGTTAATTAAAGAGAAATTGATTGGAAAGTTCAAATAAGACCAACTTAGTCCCTGACTTCATTTACTTAAAATCTAGTGATGGTGGGTGACAAGCTCACTAAGACCACATGAGAAACACATGTAACTTAGTCTTCAGATAGGGGCTTCAGAAGAAGTTTCCTGGATCCTTTTCTAAAGAATGAGTGGGATCTTCATAGGCAAAGAGGATAGAAAACTATTTTGGGTGCAACATACAGTGTGTGCCAAAGCCTGGAAGTTAAAGAAAGCATGGCAAGTTGAAGAAATTGACTTGACTTCTGTATAGGTGGAGAACAGAATTTGGGGAAGGTAAGGAAACAGTAACTTTGCACATACTACTTTTTTGTCTCAGATTTTATTTACTCAAATAACATTGAAAATATTGGCAGGTTTTAAAGAAGGTAATACCAAATAAATGTAGTAATTTTAACATTAAATTTACTTATATATTTTAAAAAGTTTGTTAATGATGCCATACACTAAAAGGTAGTTAATATAGGTATCAAATAATAAAAAAGCTTTAAGGAGAATTAACAAAATTCTGAAAATTATCTTTCATAAAGAAATAAAAAATGATAGGTAATATTATTCTTGATAGCTCTAGAGAGAGATAATAGAGAAAACTGTGAAGGGAGGATTAATCTAAAATAACACAAGAAAATTTTGCAGCCGAGGATTATGAATCTCCTTACTGAAACAGAACTTTCACCAAATGACTTATCAATAAATTTCAAAAATATTAAGTTACATATGTGAATAAATTCTTTTAAAATACTAAAATCACAAACAATATATTTGAAATATGTAATGCATTAGATTTCTCATCATCAGCATTGGAACATAGAAAATAGCTGCACACTGTCTAAAATTTTAGGGGAAATGATTTCCAACTAGAGTCCTATATTCAGCCTAACTAATGATCAGGTATGCAGAATAAAGGCATTTTCAGACCTGCAAGTTATCAAAATATTTATTCCTTTGAATCTTTTCTCAAGAAGCTAATGGAGAATTTGTTCTACCAAAATGAAGGTGTGAATCAAGATTGAGGTAAATAAGAGATTCAGAACAGAGGAAAAAACAAAGAAGAGAAGTTATATATTAATAAGCATTTCCATGTACAGCATGGAAAGACTTGGCTAGAGGTGCAAAGAAAGTAAACAAATGAAAACGTAAGACAATTATTAACTTCAGGAAAAAAAATTTATACAATAAAGGAAATTTAATCAGAGGATTTTACTTGGTTAAAGAGTGAACGATAATTACATAGTAAAAATAATGACACGAATGACTACATAGCAAAAAAAAAAAAAAAAAAAATGAGAACATGGCATCAAGATAATTGAAGCCTGAATAGATAAACAGTGTTCTGTCTCATCTGGCCCCATCTTTCTGAAACCACATGGCTGTCAGAGCAATGACCAACACCTATGCACCTGCTTCTCTGTGTGATAAATCCTGTGTAGAGAACTGAGAAACCATGATCCTCAACCTTCCCTCACCTGGAGTCAGGATTCTCTCCTTTACCCCCTACTAGAATCTTGGGTGACAGGGAATTTCATTAAAACTTGCCTTATCTACATTCTGTGAGATTGTCTCTACCTATGTGTAAAAACTACACTTGCTTGGGGGGGAAGAACCCACTACATTACACAAGTAAGGAAAATTTGTCTTTGATCAAACCAACGCAGAAGCTCACTCTTTGCTGACATCCAGGATTTAGTGTTTCTTGCCCAAGAAGAAAGGCACCAACCATCAAAGAAAGAAGTGGGACAATGTGAGGGAGGAACCAAAATGTTAAAGGACCAAGAAGAGGAGGCGCTCGAGGAAATAGGTCTGGTGGAGGATGTGATTATAGGTACACCTCAAGAGATGAGAATTTACTCTCAAAACCCTAACACCTTGTGAACTATGTAAGGTTGGATTCCACCACTCAAACCCCAACAGAACTAGTAGTATCATCTACTGGATTCTGTTTACTGTTCCTTCTGCCACAATATGAGATATCTGGGTTAGACTACCCATTTTTCAGGTTCCCAATTAACTCACAACTTTTCCAAAATACCTTCCAAGCTATTTATAGTCTTCATAGGTCTACCAATCTGTCCCTATACTTTACCACTTCATTCTGCATTAATCATTGTATTCTCTAAGGACATTTCCACTCAACTATATTATGAATGCCTGAGGTTTTTTAAAAAATGCCTTATGTTTCTGCATTTTCTACAGCCATTAGCACAAAACTAAGTGCCTTGAGCACAATGGGTAAATACTTTATTCTTATAGTTTGCAATTAATACACATATACAAAAAACCTACCACATGCCTGTTAATGTAATGTAATCCAGTGTCAAAATTGTCTATCTATCATCTTGAGAAATTTCTAATATTTCTGATGGTAATTTTTAAATTAATTTGTAAATGGTTAAACTTTCCAGGAATTTTGTGAGCCAGTTGTTAAACACAGCTTTTATTAAAAATTTAATTGCATATTACAATAAAATAAATTTTATTAAAAATAAAAGTAATAAATACTCAAAACTCATCACATCCTAATTATTTTACATCTTACTATTTTCTTGCTTTTGAGGTTATTTGCATATATTTCATGTGTATAGTGAAAATACTATATAACTGTCCTATGGGCATTTCTTCCCAACTCTGCTTTAAGATACACATGTTGGTAGCTTAAAATTCACCACAGTGAGAGACCTTACATAATATAATTTGAAAAATACTACAAAACAGGCTTCACTGTTTTGTTGATTTTGTTGTCTACTCTGTTTAATCCTACTTAAGCTTAAAAGTATGCATGTATATAGCCATTACATTGTGAATAGTTCAAAAAATTTAAGAAATATTCTTCCAATATTCAAAAATTATTATCCTATTCAATAAGGAAGTCACTCACATCACTGACTGACACATGAGTTCCAGCATAAGACTTCATAGGTTCATTTTTACTTAACATAAACAAAAATATCAAACAAAATTCATGTTAGAACTACACGTTCATGAATTGCAGCCATAGTTTTGCTTCAGATAAAAGAGTTTAGCAAAAATTAAAGAAAGCACTCTGTAAGAATCAATTGGTTATAAGAAACCTACAATAAAGAATACTGTAAAGTTCATTATTTTACAATTGTGCACTGCCTATTCTTTGCGTAAATTTTATAATAAACATTATTGTAAATCTATATACATTTCCTCATGGAACCAGTTGTTAAACATTTACCAGCTCATCACTACCTAGGATAATTGTTTACGGTGCAAATTCCCAGACCTCAGTCCTTCAGATTCTAAATTAGGGGATCTGGGATGAGGCCCGG
Organism: Choloepus didactylus; assembly: GCF_015220235.1. Classification (NCBI taxonomy): domain Eukaryota; kingdom Metazoa; phylum Chordata; class Mammalia; order Pilosa; family Megalonychidae; genus Choloepus; species Choloepus didactylus. The sequence goes on along the minus strand of NC_051307.1, from coordinate 148,233,317 downwards.
TGATCTTTTTGAACAATATTTTTCCTACAGTGGAAGCCTTAGGTTTCATTAGGGGAGAAGAGGAAAATAAAGTATGTCTCACCTGAATTCGGAAGAGTTCTCAATGTCGGCATATGCTTTCTTTTACCCTACAGATAAAAGGGACCACATTTTGTTGTTGAGGAAGGAAGACAACCTGTGTTCCTAACTCTGCACTGAGTTAATACTGGGTATAATTACAAAGTAAATCTATTCTGTAAAGTAAAACTAAATAGTTTTCTTCAAAAATACTTATTTTCTGAATATTCATCTAACATTATCATTGCAGTCAAAACCTGTGTAGGAAATGAGAAGCTATTTCAAAATTATTCGTGAAACACAGATGTCAATTATAGTTTTTCTTTCAACTGGAAAACAAATACAGTTGAAAACTGTCTTCAACCATAAGGTGAAGACTTGGCTTATGGAATGTTGCACCAAAGTGTTCTCTATTCAGAATACCACACTGTCTAACTTGCACCACAAAAATTTATAAATTCTATCCCTGTAATTATTCCTTTAATATTTTATTAACATTTCTGCCACATAGGTGTTTTGAAACTTCTCTCTCCTGGTGTCATGATATGATCTTCCTTTATTATGACACCTTCTAAATTATTTCATCTACAGACATAGGTTTTGAAAACATAGTTTTAAGGCAAACAACTTGTTTTTTCTAATGGGACTGCATTAGACACCAGTTACTGATTCTATTCAAGTCTATAAATCACTTTTAATGTGTTTACATACAATCCGTTGTTTGTTTAATCATTCAACAGTCCCCCCACATAAACTTTAGGAGAAGAAAACCAGGTGAAACACCAAAATAGATCAAGTAAAGTATTCATATACTGTTTTCAGAATTGTTAGTACAAAGAGATGTTTCGTTACCCATTATTGGAGTGAATTCAAATCCTCCCCCTCAAAAATAATATAAGCACACACTACATTTCCATAACCAATTTTATGCGTTAGCATTCCCCTTGACCTGCACATTGAGACTTATCCAATTTATTTAGATGACCACGACATAATGGCCTTAATATGATTGGCTGTAGTTATCTTCCATAGGCTATGTTCTTGCATTTTCCAACATATCTGAAAGTGAAAAGAAATTTCTGATATCAATTGAGAGGGAGAAATAAACGGTTTCAGAAAACCTTAAGCAGATCCTATTTTCTAGGACCCTAATTCTGGGAGCTCATAGAAAACAAAAATCTTCACGTAGTGGAAGCCAAACAGTTCATTACCTTATCGGCTCTTAGTATCTAATTCAAAAGTTACCAACTATATTCACAGCAGGGCTTAGCAGATAAATTAATTCAAAGCCCTTTGAAACCTTACAATAACTAGAATTAAACTTTCCTTGTCAGGGACTTAGCTATGGCAAAAATTTAAATTAAAAATGTCTTCTTGAAAGTTTTAAAATGAATAAACCCAATTCATTTGTGGCACAAGAGACAATGTAAGTTTTTCTAATTGAATAAGCAAAGTTCAAACCATTTGAAATATTTTTTCTGAATGTCTTAAAGAATCATGCTTAAAATTAAAAGTCCTGTGTTTTCCACTTTTGATAAGTTGTATCTTAATCATGATAATGTATGTCCTGTCATAAAATGTTTACTATAATAAAATAATTTTCCCTATATTTATTTTGTTACAAACTTTTTAATACACAAGCACACATAAGAAGAATTATGGCTAAACATTTGTAAGTAGAATAATTATTTGGAGTCTTAAATATATTTAGAAACCAGAAGTTTTTGTCTTAGTCCTAGAAATTGATGGGTCACTTCCTCAATATTAATTACTTATAGTGTAAGTACAAAGCAAAACTATCAAAATAATTTTCTTATATTAATGTCTTTTCAGCTCTATTCTCCCATTTGCTAGAAAAAGGACTTTTGGAAATTCACCCACACAGAAAGTCCATCACATATTATAATTAATAAAAACTGTTTTTTAATGACACTATCCAATGTTATATTTTTCACATAAGAAGATGTAAGTTTTTCTACTCATTGTTTAATATTTAGAATGTATTTTTAGAAATATATTTAAAATTATTTTGGATCAAATGAAGGTGTCTCTCCTATTCTTACTACTGCCAAGCCTATGATTTACACACAGTTTAATTATTCAGATGTTTATTATGTTCTACATAATGAAATTTGGACCCTCATATTTTCTTCCTACATGCTCAATGCAGGCTGCAATTATAGCCACAGATATCTGTTTATTTGATGAATTTTGCTTCTTCTGCATAGTTTGATAAATATGGAAATAAGTCAAAACCTACTTTATATACAGTAATTAAAGTGAAAAATCTAGTCATGATGCAAATCCTTAATTGGACTCCAGGAGAGATATGCAGAATTTCTCTTTAATAATATGGGATGACTAGGGACAGAAAAACAAAGCACACTAAAATATGGTTTAGAAGCACAATTAATCACAAAACAGAAAACAACCAATTTAGCATAGCTCATTCAGTGACTCTCATGGCTCAGGTAATGTTCTTTTAATCATCTGGCTCTAATATTAAGGTTGTGTCATGTGCATCTAAAATAAAATACAATATATATGATGATCTTCAGTGTGAAACATGTCTTTTGGTCTAATTTGTAAACAGAGCCTTTTCACAATAAAATGCTTAGACTACTTAATGACATGTAAGTGAATGATCAAAGCAATACAAAGCAGTTTTAACTGTATTCTTTAAATATATTAATTCATTAGGAAAAACAATCTTCAAGGCTCATGATAATTTGTTAGTTCCTGTGAAAATCTTGGTTGGCCTTAATAAAGTAGAAAAACCAGCCAAGATATGTTTTAGGTTTATGACAATTTAAAGGATACACTTGTTAAGCAAAAGTAAATTAATGTACCCTGGGATGGTGCAGATGTGGATGGAAAACAAATTGTACAAAAAAAATCTAAGTAATCTAAGACTGTAAGTATTTGTTTTCATGTGCAATACATGTATTCCTCTAATCAGCTAAAAATTATCCATCGTTGTCTCCTAAATTGATTGTAAAGATATTACTGTCCATATAGGTTTTTGTAATATCTCATTAAGGGAATAATTAGATAAGCAGACTTTAACCAGAAGAAGGTGGATTTATTGTGCTACTTTGTCTAAATAGAAATTTCATTACTCTGTCCTGTAGAAAATGCCTCAGCCCCATGCTAAGCAAATGAGAGTACTGCTTTAGAATTTGGAAATGGTTCTTCTCCAAAGTTAACCTGAATTGCCCAAGTATACTAAAAATGCCCATGTGGTTATGCCCTGACAAGAGCAAAAAAGAGTCTTATGGCTCCATGCCTCATAGGCGCTCAATGACATTATCACAAGGATCGTTTTTCTCTTCCCCAGATGTCTCCACCGGGAGAGACCATGACCGCAGCCTCCATGCTGAGAGCAGCTGAAATCAGAGAGGCTTGATGTCCAGTATTCAAATCACTGCAAAACTCTTTCTAACACTGGATGCCTATGTTCCCAAATAGATGAAAGGAACCAAAGACAACTGAATTTCGATGGAGTCTTCTCCTGGCCTCCCACGATGACCTGACATCTCTATGAGGCACCTGCCATAAAACATAAAGGCTTCAGGGATGCTGCCCTTTGATGTCTCTCAGTGACAACCAGCCAGCCTTTGATGTAGTCCTTCGGCACACATTTTAGTTTGCAAACTGAAGCATAGTTTAATAGCAATCAATTTCTACACCCAGTCAAGGCCATATTGATGTTGCTCACCTCTAAAACACATGTTTACAACCAGGGAATGGAAAATGCATTTTGCTTTGATATACAGAAGAAACAGATGTAACTTTATTTGTAACTGACCCGATATTTTAAATATCCAAATTTACACAGGAAAATGGATATATTGTATAAATTTTACATTGTCCAGCATACTTTTCTTACATAGAATAATAATAAATAACATGATCCTGGGCCGGTCAGATAATTAGAGCAGATTTAGAAGTAAATGTGCTATTTTTACCTACAAGTTACTCAATACACTCTCAGAAATATTTAAAAGATTGAACATACTTTCTTGTTTACTGAAGTGTTTGATTCTCTACTTTCCATTATAATTACAGCTTTACTTTTATTGTTTTCTCTCTCAATTTTCCATGTTCCAATGTCAAATGGTCTTCATCTAAAACTGAATAAAGGCAATCAATCCTTTTCCTCACCTTTAGACAAATTAATGATTTACTCTTTTCTGCAGTTCAAATTAAACACAATCACATACTAGGACTTTTCCTCATGTGATCGTAAGGAAAAAAAAAGCAAAGATATAATGTCACTTAGCAGCCCTGGCAGGTGAAGTTCCAGCTGTATTCAATAGCCGTTTTCAGGTGACCTCCACCCACTTTCATTTTATCAGGTAAAATTAAAATTACAATCCATTAGAAAAGTGTATCTAAGTTATTTAGGCAGTAATCAAATAATACAGGGTAATTCTGGTAATTAGTGTTTTAATTCATTTGCTATTTCAACTGAAAATTACATCAATGGTCTCATGGTATAGAAATTGCTTTATTACTAAGAAAGTCTGATATGGGCTTAATTTTAAGCTGTGTCATATAGAATTGTCTTTAAATTTTATAATTTTGTAATATGATAGAACTATAAAATGCTATAATCATGTCCCCTAAAACTGAAAAACTGTTTTCCTGAAAATATTAGCCTACAATGGTGTATCCTTTCAGAGAGACATTTATTTGGGAAACTATTACAAACATGTTTGTAAATCTGCATTTCACTAACAGATTTTTTATTTCTATAACAATAATTCTAAAACTTTTCACTCTGTCAGAGTGGCTGTATTTTTAGTCATGCAATAACTCCTTCTTCAGTGTCTATATGGAGCACAGACCTATGGTATTTGAATTATTAAACATTTTGAAAGATGACGCCACCCTTTTAAAAGTCAAATAGATTATTGTCATCGTACAAAAAAAATAAAGGGAAGGAAGGAAGGCTGGGAGGGAGGGAGGAAAAGAAAGGAAGAGGAAATCACCAAAACAATGTTTTCTGATGTTTGAAAAGAATATTGACCCTCCAGTATAGAAACAGCCTCGGCCTTCTCTTTGGAAATACATAGGAAAGTACTTTACCCTATCTCACACAGTCAATAAACAAATTGTAAGTTATAATTATAAATTATATTGCATGTTATAAATTTATAAACAAACGTGCCATTGAGACAGTACTTATTTGGCTTCCTGGGACAGAAAAATGACATAGCCTTCCAAGTGACCCCTCAAGCAAAAGACTTTTTTATGGCTAAACATCCTAATGGAAGGAGATAGACCTTGACATCACAAAGACACCACAGAAAGAAGGAGGGAGAGCCAGGAAGAAATGGCCAGTGAAATCAGAGTGAGGGGCACCTAGCTTCGTAGTCAGTGGGATGGCCTGAGAACCACCCTGCTTAAAGGGAAACAATCAAAGAGCATGAATCCCCCATGACGTAAGAGCCCCGCCCCCAACTGCAAGGAAATATTCTGAGTGAAGGGAGTGCACATGCAGTGGGTCACCCAGCAGAGGTAAGCCCCAAAATGTTTGCCCAACTCAATGTAAAACCCCAAAGTGAGGGGAGGCAGGAAAACCTTGAGTGTAAGGGACATGAAGCAACAGAGTAGGAAATGCACAGAGTGGACAGCAGCATGACAGAGACATTCTGTAAGGGGAAAAAAAACATTCAACCACAGGAAGGAGAAGGAAACAAACTTGTAAAGATTTGCACTGAGGGCAACCATGCCTCAGTCTTTGAACATTAATCTAAAGGAGTGGGAAGCTATAAAACCTGAATTAAAACTCATAGGAGGGCAAATGAGGACAAAAGGAAGCAAAAGGATGTGAAAAGAGCTGATGAAGAGAGCAGAATACTACAAAAATTTAGCCGTCCTAAGAAAACAGTTCCCAGTTCCCAGAGCGAGGACTGATAATGTGGTCAGATAAAGGGTCACCTTGGCACAGTCTATAATTAATTACAATGTTTGATTTCATATTTAGTAAATGGAGCTAAGAGTTTTTCCACAGAGCCAGTAAGAGTGTTCTCTAGACAATCTCTTTTTAATTACAAGTTTAAGAACCCCCATAAGGAGTTTGTCATGATCAAATAGCTAACTAAATGCAACTGAATCCTAATAAAACACCGGTCACTGGCTAGGTGGACAGACAGAGATGAACTCACCTAACATCTTCTTCCTCTGAGACTGATGGGAAAGGGTGAAAGAGACCAAGCAGTGCAAAGACCCTCAGTGTTTTATGACCATATAGAGCAAATCACCAAGAAGTTTCATCCTTTCAGTTTTCACCATTGTATTAGATTACCTGATATTTGCTCTAAGATATGGGCATCATAGAATCTCTATGCTGATTACAATTAAGTAAACCATTTGTTCAATATTGAGGGGAAATTATTGTTTGGGCTTGAATTGCTTTGACCATTTTCCTTTCCCCATCTTCTTCCTGTCTTTTTTTATTTCCTTCTTCAGTTTTCTCTTCCTCAAGCCCTTTATGTTTTTCTTACCACTAAGGATCTCTCTCTTTTTGATGTGCTTCTTATCAGACTGGCAATCGCCCCCCCTGCTCACCTATGTCAACCAAAATCTAGTTTTGCACCTTAAATTCTAAGATTGAGTGATGTTATACAGTCCCTGACAGTAAAATATTTCTACCTTTCTCTCTCCTCCTCTGAAAAACTTTTAACCTACTTTTTGTTTTATAATTATTATTTTAAAAGTGCCAAACATATATGGAAAAGTAGTTTTGGCTTTTTTCCCAGGTCAAAAGTACATACAGAGGTATTTGTATATCCCCTGAATAGAAATTAGTTCATTTGAAAATCTATTCGCATCCTATCCAATTACAGCATATGATATTAGAATGTGAAGTAACTCTTGTGTTACCCAAATCCTCCTATTTTAGAAAAAGCAAACTGATAGAAATTAACACAAATAAAAACCATCATCTCTTCAAATTCATTATATCTGCATTCCACACCCATGTAGTCCTCATTATCTCTTTTTTTTAGTTGATGCCTGTAGCCCTGTACTCATTTTTCCAATTTTCATGAAGGAGTTTTTATTTCTTACAATTACATATGTTGCCAATGTTTTAGTTGCCCCTAACTTTTTCCAATAAAGGGCAAAATGTCATCATCATTACATTGTTTTTGTTGCAGTAGGCAATATAGCTAATGTCCTTTGTCTAAACTGTTCTTCATTATCTTCAGTCTTTGTATGTGTGTGTGTGTGTGTGTGTGTGTGCTATTGTTTTCCTAACACTACATCTCTTTCTCTTGAATATTAAACGTGATAGTATTATTTTCTGAGACTCTCATTATTTCTAGCACTCTACCCAGAGTAAACAATGTATATTCCATTATTTTCTAAATTGCTTTTAAACTACTTTTAGGAAATTTTGAATAATTAGATGACTGTAATGCATGACTATGAATCTCCTTTTTAAATGACCAAAGCAAATCAGTGTAAATATGGAAGTCATACATGTTAGTGTAAATTAACATATTTCAAAGACTATAGGTTTTTAAATTCTAAGAAAAATGAGTCAAAATACGTATATTTAAATACAAAACCAATATGTCATTATTTATCCTGCTTAGAGAAATATTTTTGAAACGCAAACCTTTGAGAATTTAGAATTTTTAATGAAATAAATCTTAAATTCGTAATCTCTTTATTTTTCTACTTTGTTCTGCTCCTTTTGGAATAAAAATAGCCAACAATCAGGAATCAATTTTTTTTTTAAAGTTATTCTTTGTGACTCTCAATTTGGTTCTTACTTACATCGGAAAAAAATGAAAAATATTTTAAAAATTAAATCCCCAGTCATATTTACCACTTGAATAACAAAATTATCAATAAATGTATGAAGCAGATGTAATGCTCTTTTTGTATGTTTACTAATTACAAAACCATTACTTAAAATGTCTACTATTTTTATATGGCCTCCAAATTCAAACATGAAACTATTGACTGAGTTTTGTTCATTTTTAAAAGGGAGAAATGGGATGAGGGGAGAAACTATAATCATGAATAAGAGATAAATTCTGCACAAGGTGATTTATAATTATCTAACCTGGAGCTGAGACAAAATCCTAAAGCTTAATATCCTATTCTTGTCGAAAAATTCATGAGAGCTTATATCGTGAATGAAAAGTCTTTGATTCATATATAATATTAACATAATAGCTAAACGCTAACCTCCAGATTGCATCCAAGAGAAAAATCTATGCAAAGAAATGTTTTTAGTTGCAGCCAGAAGGATTACAAAAAAGATTAGGCTTGATCTGCTTATACCAAACACGGGTATTGTTCTGTGCCCCCTCGCAAACGGTGACAGCCAGGGGCCTACAGCAGCTTCAGGTGTGCTGTCCAAAGCACATAAAGATAAAGCTTCCAACACGCCCAGACCACAGACTCAATACTGAAACCTGTAGGTAATCACTGTCGACTGGAGTAAACTCAAAGGGGACAGGGAGTGAGTGCAAGAAATCCATTTTACAAACTAAAAACAACTCTCAAATAGAACTAGTGTCTCTACAACCACAATTCCCTTTGGCTTCATCACGGAGCTGTAGTTATTGTTGGGGTGAAAATATTGATTCCCAGAAGAAGCATGTCTGCGTTTAGGATATTAATATTTTGCAGAGGAACAATAGTGTGCTGCTAAAGCTGGTTTTTGACAAGTGCCATGATACAATGGATTGTCTTAGCGTATGGATGTTTATTGAGTTGAATGGAGAAGGTTCAGAAACACAACAGATAGTTTAATACGTAATATTTTAAATATTCAGCTAATGTTAGAAGTAATTAAGAAAGCTCCATTTGTCTAGGAGAGTTTGCAGAGAAACAATCTTTCTAGGCAAGCTTAAGAAGGCAGGAATCTGTTTTGAAACCGGATTGTTGGGTGTTCTGAATGCAGAGAGGTCACGCTCCTACCGTTTGAAATTGCATCAACTGGAAAACCTGGGAAAGAGGTTGCCAATCACTACTCAAAGTAGTCAGCTTACTGGTGAAAGACTGGCCCATGCCAAAAACCTTTAAAGTCACATATACCCAATTTCCAATGAAACTGTTTTTGTTTATTTGTCGGTCTAAATTATTATGGAAAATGCAACAGATAAATAATTATGAGACCAATGTCTACAAACTCCACACATGGCATTGTCCTCCCTGGCACTGGAAATAGCTATGACTACAACCCCTTACCTCTACCTTTAAAATGCAGATTCTTGGAATAGTTGCCAAAGGCCATGGTTAGGTTTGTATAGTGAGAAATAAAATGTACAAGTCATAAGTAATTCAGTGAGAGGAAGGCACACTTCCCAACTTTGTTTCAACATGTGTATTGCTGAATTCTTATTTTTGTATTATTTTAAATGAACACCTCACAAGAACACTTTCTCCGTCTATTTCTTTCTACTTCATGGGAAATGATAATTAAAAAAAGGAAAATAAAATGACATCTCTTTGATTTAATGACTTTGTTTAAAACATTAATGAGCTATTTAACAGAGATTGGAGCTTGAAAAGAATATCTGTTGAGATTATTAAATAAAAGACTACATATTTGCCTGTGAGACTTTAAGTTGATGTAGATATAGATTCATACATTGTTTTTCTGCATCAGGAATGCTTGAAAAGAAGAATGGATTTGAAGAGGTTAGAAAAAGATGGGAGTGGGAGAGAGATAAGCTTCATGATGGTGTGAAGAAAACCCAAAAGATCAATTAATAGTCCACCCCCACAATAGGGAGATGAAAGAGATGAGAATTCTTCACAAAAAATAAGAAGTAAAAAAATCAGAGGGTATTAAAGACTTTATTTACTTTAACACTATCAGCCATAATTAGTAAATTTTGCCCACACCACCAATACTGAGATACATTTGGTAAAAATCCACAAAACATTTCATATTTTATAGGTGTTAGTCTGATCTATACACACCAACACATTCTCTCAAAAAGCATTATGTTTTTTTTAAAGAGGGGGCAGGGTTCCACTCTAAGTGGTTAGCCTTTACTCACTTTACTATAATTCACCTTTTTTTCCCCAAATTTTACATTTTTGCAAGACACACTAAATCTCTTTCCCATACTTATTAAATTTCTTTCATTGCTAATGTACTCATTTCCTACAATTTGCACTGCATTACCCCAAATTTGTCCTCACTCTGCAGAAGTGCTGCGTGAAGACTCTCATTGTTTGCCAAGAAATTAACTTTCAAGAACAGGCAGAGGTTCCTATACAAGTGCTAATGAGTGCTTGGCTCCCACACAGCAATCTCACCACTGCAGCTCCCACACAACAGTGTTAATAAGTATTTAACACCTTTCGGGAAGCCTCCTGGGCTGGGGAACAAAGCACCTGAAGGATGATGTTCCAATCCTCAGCCCTGGCAGTTCTCAAACTCTGGCATGTTTTTAAATTACCCAGAACGCATCCTAAAATTCAGATTCCCAGACCCAGCTACCAAACACTCTGATGTTGTAGGAGAGGGTGAGGCCAGGAATCTAAGTTTCTATGAGCCCATTCCCCACCACCACCACAACCAATGATTCCAGTGCAGGTAGTTTATGGATAAGGTTTACCCAAGACCATCTCAGTTTCTACTTGCTTGAGCAGCACTATTTGAGACTGCCTTTAAGGACAGAAAGTGATCCTTAATAATCTCCAGATCACTTTAGACGCTATCACAATGGTGCTCATTTATTTGACAAGTAGTTTTGAATGCCAACTATCTGCCAGGGATTGATTTAGGCCCTGGGATACAAGCAAACAAGCTGATATTCTGTCAGAGTGGGAGAGTCAGATAATAAACATGGAAACCATACATGCACAAAAATAAATGCTCTGATGAAACTGAAACAGGAACTGAGATAGAGAATACCGTTGGGTGCAGAGTGAAATGCAGGGGGTTGGGGGAAAGCCTGGAAGGCACAAGGGCAAAGAACCTCCAGCATAAGAGCTCAGCGTGGTAAGAAACAGATCGCAAGTCAGTATGGCTGAAAGGGATAAAAGGAGGTCATAAGATAATATCACGAGCCAGGCACCATTTTTATATAAGAACTCATTTAATACTTATAACAACCCTATGAAGTAGTTTGTTTCCACCCCGTTTTATGGATAGAAAACAGAGACCTAGAGACTTTAATTAACTTCAACAAGACCCACAGGTAGCAAGTGATGAAGCTGGAATTCAAACCAAGGCAATCTGGTTCCAAAGTCTGGGCTTTTTTTTTTTTTTTTCTTTAATCAATCTCTGCTTTATTAAAAGCATTTATATAATAAGTGTAGTAAGGATGTAGAGAATAGATGGAAGAGGGTAATGAAGATGTTCTTAAGAGGAACATTCAGAAGGAAAAAAGTATCTAAACATTGCTTTATTCTTAGTTAAAAGACTTGTTCTGTGATAATGCTAACAACTAAGAAAGATGGAACCACATGCCATCTACATTAAAAGGCTTTGTTGGATATGGTGGAGCAATCTATAGAAGACACTTTGAATCAGTGTCATTCTTGGAAGTGGGGATAGAAGGGTCTCAGCTAGTTACTAAGGGGTTTGTATGCTGGTCAAGATCAGGAATGTCAAAAGCTTCATGGTGCACAACATTGTGAACATAATTAACAGCAATGAAATATATACCTGAATGTCCTTAAAAGGGGAATTAGCTTGTATACATAGGAACAGAATAACATTTTTTAATCCATGGAACTACACAGTGAACCCTACATTAAACCATGGGCTATAATTAGTAGCACAATTATAAAAGTGTGCTTTCATCAATTGTAGCAAAGTTCCACACCAATGCAAGGTGTTAATAATAGGGTGGTATTTGGGAACCCTGTATTTTATGCATGATTGTTCTGTAAACCCACAACTTCTCAAATAAAATTTAAAAAAAAGACTTCATGGTGGTTTATGGCAGAACAACTTCACTCAGATATAGTTTTATTACAGTGAAAGGATACAAATAAGAAGTCAAAAGAAGAGATGTTTAGGAAGAGGTATAGGAGTATCTCAAACATCATCTTCTGTGTCCTGTCCATGTGGAGTCAGAAAGCATCATCCTCCTAGCACATCAGTGTATATGATCAATCATGGAAGTTCCAAGTCTGTGCTTTTTAGACAATGTGCTATACTGCCTTTCACAATGATGATGACGATGATGATGATAACAATGAGAAGAATAACAGCTAACCTTTAACGAATGTTTACTATGATACCTTTTTCTAAGTTTAATTCAGGTATGATCTCATCCTAACCTCACAAAGACCTTCTGAGACAGGGACTATTATTTTCCCTATTTTGCTTATGAGAAAAACTGAGACACAAAAAGGGCTTTGTAACTTGCATGTGGTCACACAGTCAGCAAGTGTTAGAGCAGGAACAGATCATGGAAAGCCTTGCAAACCTTGAAAGATCTTATTGAATTAGATAACTTTTGCCTCTTTCTATGCACATTTTTACTCTTAAAATCAAAGGTTCAAATGATTTAATATATCTTTAAACTGGAAGTTTAACATTAGCTTTGGAATCTTTTGCAAACCACTCAAGATTCTTTTTTGCAACATCTAAATTCTTTACCCTTGAACTATCACAGCTTATGTGCATCCCCAGTCGTCCTTGAGCACATTTCCACATTTCTACACTATGCCTACCAACATTTTGTTTTTGCTTTCATTCACTACTTTACTATATAATGGTTTGTTTCTTCATTTTCTTTTATGAAGACAAGATCATTTTGATTCTATGGTTTCAACATTTATGGAAAACCTAGCCTCTGCAAAGTGTACAAGAGGTCTTGTTCTTAAGTCTCCAAGTACACAGCAATGAAGGGACAATACCTATGTGTCTCTAATCCAAGGCATGATGTGAGAAGTGCCCCCTGAACTTCCATGCACTCCCTCATCTTCACTCCCTCATCCTCACTCCCACACCACCATCACAAAGTACACGGTTCCCTCCACACAAAAACCACTTTAGGTTACTCTTTAATTTGCTTTTCCCCTTTAAATATGTTTTTAAAATCAATCTAAAATGATGGGGTTGGGAAAGTCACTCTACTGAGCCCTCCACCCACAAATGGAGAATTCTAGAAATGGTAGAAAACAAAATAGAGTTGGTCAATATGTGCTAATTCCAGACTTTTTGAAGACCTGATGATTTGTTTCCAAAAGCAATTTGCCCAAAAATATATACCTCATCATCTATTTAGTTTCCACATAAACATTTCACAAATAATAATAAATCTCAAGCACAGAGAGGTTAGGTGACTTGCTCAAAGGCACACAATTCAAATAGTAATACTAGAAATAATCAAAGAACTGGATTAAATGAGCAGGACAACCTCTCTGTAAGAAGAGATGGCAATCTGTATCAAATCACATACAGCTATGAAAAGTGTATATAATGCACCCACAACCGATACGTGTTGCTCCCCATATATAGCCAGGCAGAGTAAATCGAGAGGGAGATGTTGGATTTGTGTATCACTAGCTGTCAGTTCCTAATGTTGTTAAGCTTCACACACGTGTGATAGCGTTGAACTGTACACTGTCACATACCTGAGTTTGAAAATAAAACCACATTTTTTAAAAAATGCACGCAGAGAACAATTCCCTGAAACAAAGCGGAAGATAGACCACACTTGATCTAATCAAAATCCAGTAAGTGTGCTGGGGAAATCATCCAGTTTTAATTTTTCAAAAACCATTAGTTGTCAAATTAGATGGAGGGTGAAAGAAAAAAGTGCCTTTAGCTGAAACCTACTGCTAAATTTGGCCAATTTTGTTGTTTATCAGTGAATAAAGTCCTTGTACTTACCATCTGACAAATCTGGAAGGAAAAAAAAAAGACACTTGCTGCAATCAGGTGAAGTAGGTTATTAATGGTTCTGAAAAGATGCACAGGGTTGCCTCATCCTGTGGCAATTAAGCTTGGGAAGAAAGTGTGTTTAAAATCTCCAGGAACCAACTATCATGGAACAGGTGGTCTCCCTACAATTGGCATTGTTTGTATAATTCTGAATTGCTCAGGACATTTCTTTTTTATTAATAAATCACTCATGAATTCAGAGGTCTTCTGTCTTTTTTGAATTCCAGCTCAACAAGAAATCTCCCAAAGAAAGCCAAAAACTTTACAAAGCAAACATAGAAGAAACAAACAATGGGTACTATAGTAAACAATGGTTACAATACCTCACATAGCAAGCTTAGAAGGAAATGGAGACAAACTACTGAAAGCAAAAAATTAAACACAAACAAAACTTTCAGGTGACTTTTCGAGGTTGAACCCATGCATCACCTTAACCCTGGCAACTCACTCTAATAATTTGCCTGTCAAAATCGCAAGGGTGGGGCTCCTATTGGGAGCCGCTGGGCACCGCTGGGCTTCTGTAAACCTGGGACGCTGCTGGCCCGGCTTTCCGTCGGGTCAGCTACTGAAGCCGATGGCTGGAGGGGCTGTTTGCCCGCGGAGGCCCCTACGGACCTTCCTCGAGTACGAGGCTGGGTCTGAAGCCCAGCTGCAGGTCAGGGGGCTGGAGCTGGTGGCAGCGGCCAAGCTGCTGGGCAAGAATGAGCAGGAGCTGCAGGAAACAGAGCACTTGCAGCACAATGAGAATGAAGACTGAAGGAAACTTGCAGAAAATGAAATAACTGTGTCAAACAGAAATAGCTCAGTTGAAGCATCAAATCATCTTACTTTTGGTTCCCTCAGAAGAAACAGATGAAAATGATTTGATCCTGGAGGTGGTTAGACATGCATCTGCTAGCATTGGGGCTTCAGAAGCCTATAAGCATGTGAAATTTAACGGAGGTGTGCACAGAGTACAAAGAGTGCCAAAGATGAGAAGCAAGTCCACATCTGCACTAGCGTCATGACTGTAGCAATATTACCCCAACGGGCTGAAATTAATCTGGTGATTAATCCCACAGATTTGAGAATCCATACTAAGCAAGCCAGTGGAACTGGTAGGCAGCATGTAAATATCACAGATAGTGCAGTCCTGATAGTTCATCCACCAACAGGAAGAAGAAAAATGATGAGAAAGAAAAGGAGTATTCCTTGATAATAAATACAGATTTTTCTATTAAAGCAAATTCTCACAACACTATTCAGGTTTTGTCTCTGAATGCCTACAAGAGAGAACTGAAAAATAGAGAGATGGCTATAAAAAAGTTACATGCAAAACTTTACAGCATGCACCCAGAAGATGAAATAAGTAAGATACAATGCTAGAAAGATTCCAGTTGGAACTAAAGGAAGATCAGAGAAAATGAGGACATATAATTTTCCACAGAACCAGGTCACAGATCACCAAATAAACAAGTCCCTGAATGGTCTTGAAATTTGTATGGGAGGAGAGTACCTACTAGATGATCTTGTACAGCATTGAAAGACTGTGCTGATTATGAATCTGCAGTAGAAATAATTTCTAAAAAAAAATTGATAAATTGTAAAGTAAAGCCTTTTATAGCTTATAAAAGGGAGCAAATCACATTGTTTTGTGTAAATACTTGCAAATACTCTCTTGGAAAATGTGGGTTAACACAGCTGAAAATAATATGCATATTCTTAAGAGATAATTTCTATAAAGTTCTCAATGTATTAGCAAAAAGCAAACAAGAAAAAAAAAATCACATCAGCTTGTAAATTACTGAGGCCAAAAATTCGTGGGAAGGGAAAACTGTTGCTGTTTCCCAAATACACAGGTAGAGGTACCCAGAGTTCAATTCAATGTTTCAAGTTTCTATTTAAATGTTATCTCCTCCAGGAATCTTTCACTGGCTATCACCCTCCCCACCCCACCCCCCCACACGCAAGATTAGACAGATGGCCCTAACTGATCTCTTAAAGTGTCCTGGCAGTCCCATTATCCTAACAGATAGCACACAGTATTGCCATTGCTTACGTAATTTACTCTCTTTTCATGTCTCAAAGTATGTTCAGCCACAATAATGGAAGACCATACAAAATGGTTTAAACATAAGGATATCAACACAACACAAAGATGAGAGATAGGGTGCATCAACATGGTCATCTAAGGACCTGCTGCTTTCTTTCCTTCCTGTCATGACCAGCTACTCAGCTACTCCCCCTCATCATCACAAAATGGCTGCAGCATCTCTACGGAAAGACCTAGAATGAAGACCTGACTCAGTCAATTACTTTCAGGGTGGAGTGACCTTGTGACCTGGTTTGTCTAGAATAGTACCCTTTTAACCTGCTATCCCAGCATTATTATTCCTCGTGTCCCCCATTCATGCTGATAAGTGTTCCAGTTGGCATAAAAAATTAAATGGCCATCCTATTGAATGTTCTGGGGCAAGTTTCTTCAATCCATTTAGCCCCCATTATCTTTACAAATGAAGATGATATCTCTTGAATGGGGTAAATGTCAGAATTAAGTGGGATATTTTATGTAAAGTGCCTGATACCTGATTGGTACTGAATGGATAGCAGCCCTTTAGATAAACTGACTTGAGGTTGAGGATGAACAGTAAGGTGGGAGGTTAGGTGGTTAGAAGACCATTAGAATTATTTAGGTGAGAAGAAACAAAACAGTATAAGGAGAAAAGAAGCTAGGGGCAAGTTGGAACTGTAGGAGTTAAAGACAAATTGGACATGGGGCTGAAGAAGAAGATGTATGAAATGAAAACTCCTTCATTTTGAGCCTAAGGAACTAATAGTGATCCTATTAAACAAAATATGAAACAGACTTGAAGTAAGGATCCAGAGGGCATGGAGGAAATCTTCAGTTCCATTTTGGACCTGTCCAGTTTGACAAGTCATGCGTTACAAAACACACATCTCTCCTAGGAAGCTGTAAAGGGGGCTTAGGAACTCAGGATGGAGTCTGAGGCTGTAGAGAAGCACTTAAGAGTCAACCACTTGCAGTCTTGACGCTGGAGAAAGATATTGTAAAGAGAATATAGAGAAAGAAGACAAACAGGCCAAAGATAGAGACTTGGTGGGAAGACCAATATTTAAAGTTGGGAGTTAAGGCTTGGTTTGTGAAACAAGAAAGTAAAGATCCAAGAACCTGCTCTTGAGGGAAACAAGGGCTAGTTCAGTACTCAGAAAACCATCTAATCTGAATGTATGAATTCATTATTTCTTCAGTTGTCTGCTTCATTCCACATAAATCTTCAATCTTATAGAGCTTTTACCAAATCTGTGATGAATGATGAAAAAATAACTCAATCCTCAACAGACTTGTTAGGAATGTCTCTGCCCATTTTTTAAATGTCCTTATTTTGGAGTTGTTCTATCCCTTGCATTTCTATTGGCATCACTATTGCATACCAACTCCAGAAGCACATGCCAAGCTATCCATCAAAGTAAATTCAGCAACATTCCCTCTGATACCATGGGGGAAAAGTGAATGCCCCCATCTGACCACCATCCCAGTCTCCAACATTTTCACAACTTAAGAGGTTTTGTATTCTCTCAAAAACATACTAGATACTTCTCTCAATTTAATTGAAAGGTCTAACATAAATATCAAGTTAATAATCCTAAAATGAATTTAATACTAATACTAAATTCAGCTGTATTATTATTTAATCCTCAATTTTCACTATTATTTGTATACTTTTACAGAAGTGGTGTATAATTTTTAAACTGTGTTTCCTTTAATTTGTAATATAGTCAGGTGTTTGCTGGTTCACCTTTTTCATATACGTAAAAATCATTGCTTTCTTCAGTAGCTTTAGCATCCCATAATCCAATTCACTGTACAAACTATACACATTTTCTAAAATAGTATACAAAATTTAACATGCTCTTAAAGGTGCCACTGGTCATCATAGACGGAATTAAACAGCCCCTTTCTGTATCCCCACATCAAAATCAAAATCAAGTTGATCTTTTCTGTTCATGGAAAATTCTAAAATGCTGCCTCTGCTGTTTTTCAGTAGCCTGTGGTATTGATATATTCTACTGATTTTATAAGCCCAATTTAATCCCATATTGCTCATCACAAAGGGAAAAAACACCAAAAGAAAGTGTGCCAACAGCAACTGGGATATCTTTTCCCAGTAAGAAAATCCTACCTTGGAAAAGACATTTCAACAGCATCTAGATTGTGGCACTATCATACCATCTATTAGAAAGATCATTTGCAACCTGAAAGAATCATGCACAAAAAAGGAATAAAGAAAACTAGTGACTCAGGCACAATCAAGCACAATAAGTGAAATCTTCACACCCCAAAGGAACATGTAAGCCCCAAATACAGTTGTTGATGTAAGTACTAACCCAAGGCTAGATATTAAAAAGGCCAGACCAATTCTCAGGTTAATGGTAGGAGAAGCAATACAGCAATTGTCTTTCCAACTTTTCAGCCCCCAGAAAGTGGCACCAAATTCAGGTTATATGATGCAAATGTTTCCAAATGCCTGCCTGGTAATCAACAACAACAGCATTTTACAAACTACATATTCCGGATATTGTTTGTTGGTACATGAAAGCACCAGACTTCCAAGACATCAAAATTATCTGCAGTTGCTTATTTTAGTTAAGGAAGCATTTTCCCAGAGCTATTGCAAATCCTGTAACATATAAAGCCTTTTGGATAACTATGATGTTAATCAAATATTGTTTTCTCCCATAACTTCCCTAAGGGAATGACCTAATTTCTTGGTATTCAACTTTTCAGTGTAAAAAGTGGGAGTAGGAGTAATAAGTTATTTTTAAATTTTACCACATTGGTCATTAAAAAATTAGTTAAAATAGAATGCAAATAATCAACATTGTTTTTCTAGGTCACTCAGGGACATTTTGCTCCCTAATTTATATATAGAAAAATAAAATAATGTTGAACTATACATTTTAACTTATCTGTTACTAAGTAAATAGTATTTGGTTAGTTTATTCTATGAAAAATTATGTTTTCAGAATTTTACCTGCTAACAGTGGAAATACTGTCCTTTTGTAAGCCCTACCCACATGAACATTCTGATGCAAATCTTGGCTCTTGCAACTTCTGTAAGCTCATTTCACATACGTGTCTCTGTCACATCACTTATTTCAGCCTAGGATCCACAGCTATCAAAGGGCCAATGACTGAGGGCCTCCTTTCTACTGAAGTGAGAGTCCACAAATAGTGAACTTCCTATATCATACATACCTCCTTGCACTCACATACCAAAATTTCCAGAATAGGAAACAGGATAGATTTCTGGTGTGACTGATTTTGTCTTGGTTTCCTAATGAAATGTTTCAACTTCATTGTTTCCATTGATATCTTTGATTCTGAGCCATGCACAGGTGTAATAAAGAGCCTCAACTTTCAAAGAGTCTACACTCATCATTTATGTATATATCCCCATAAATATGAGCTGGATCAAGCCCAGAAAACCAGATCTGGTCCTACACTAGCTATGTAGATTTAGAGTCAGTTCATTTCCATGAGCCTCGGTTTCTTCATCTATAAAATTAAGGATCTCATGTAAGGGATCTTTTAGATTTCCACCCAAGAAAAAAAGGCTTTTTTATACTATATTCTATTCCAAAGATTGTCTAAGTGATGATAAATCCCCTGTATTCTCATAACTTTGTCTTATCAAGCTTTGATGCTTGTATTTCCCCAACTATATCCCTCAATGTAGATGGGCCCCTTCAAAAAGCATAGTAATTCTTTCAATTTTAATTTTATAAAAGTTCTCTAAATGGTTATTTCAACATAATAAAATAAAGTGTCTAAGCTTCTCACATTGTGGTTCTTTCTGAAGGTGTAAAAACATTGTTCTGACTTGGCGTGTATATGTAAATATGAAAAGAACTAGAAAGAACACTTCCATATAAGAAATAATTGTTTCTTCAACTCTCCACACTTTAGAAAATTGGGAGGATACTTCTTTTTCAGAACTAAAAGGGCCCAAGTGCTCTTTCACAGACTATACACAGAAGGAGTTTAGCCCATCAGGTTCATCATGAGTGAAAAAGATGGTGAACTCTCCACCTGAAACATCAGCAGGCAGTAATTAAAAGGCTCCCTGTCCCCAAGAACTGTTTGGACTGGCCACACCTCAATTTTGCAGCAGAGCATTTCAATGCAGCTTGGCACAGCATGTCTGAGGTGTCAGCGCCACCTCCAAAATATAATATGTCCAGTGTGAGGTAAGTATCACTGTAGCCAACATGAATAAACTGCTTTTAGTAGTTCCGATTTTTATTTCATAGTGGTGTACCAAAAACCATGTTGTTTTAAAGATCTGTTGAGACAATTTAAGTGGGAAATGGTTAAGATGCTGCTATAAAGGAGGTGTGAACAAATATTGCCCACATTTACAAAAGCATACACATATAAAACCTATTCTCAGACAACTGCAATTGAATATTGTGTTTTAAAATAAATACTAACATATCAAAAGTGACTCTACAAACATCTAAAATCAAGCTCTCTTGCAGAAGCTCATTTAATAAGATACTAGAATATCTAAAAAAGTGAAATATAAAATGAGCATTAGAGAAAGTGGCATATTACATAAATCTTATTCCTTAGCAAATAGTTAACTTTATCATTTGTTACCTTGGCTAAATAACAAATTTTTAAAGATAGCATCTCAATACAGCTAACTTTACTCTTTATAAATGAACAACCTATAAAAGCAGTACCAAAAAAAGGCTTTACAGCTCTTAAAATTTTTTTCAATTTGCCTGTGTATACACATATATATATATGTTTATATGTACATATACATAAATAAAGATAATATTGGAAAAATATTTGGGCCATTTGAATAATTCTCTTAATTTAATATACATTTATGCTTCAGGATGAAAGATAGATAATACAAACTTTTTATTTCTCTACCTTAGTTGATTAAGGTCGCATGTTCATATTTCCAAAAAAGGTTTGTTGACATTGAAAACTACAAATATTCCCAAGACATGTTTCCTTTTGGAAAGAAATTATAATTAACTCCCTATCCTCATCCCTAGCTATTTCACAACAATAGTGCTAGCCTACGGTTTTCACTCAGTCCACCAACAAACCTAAACAATTGTGTGCATTTTCTACAATCTGACCAACCAAGATCAAAGTACACACGTATTTAACAAACATTATTTTCCCAATCACCCTTTCTTCTGAAAGTTGTACTACTACATTACACATTGAGATCTTCATGAGAGAGGGTAGCTGAGCTAAAATACAAGGTATATTGAGCCATTACAAACAAATGTTTTTTAAGAGATAGGAGAAACCAGTTCTTATGATTTTTTTAATTGTCATCTGCATTGACAACCAAAAAATGGTTCTGCTCACTTATTTGAATATATAATTTAATAAAATATAATTTTCCTATCTTATGAAATAGAAAGTATTTCACCAAAATCATGGAGTTGTAGAGACTACTGATATTCATTGTGTTCTGAAACTGCATTCACAGCTAACATTGAGAATAAAAATAATTTTAAGTCAAGACTGATGCTACAAACATATTTAGAAATAACTAAAAATTAGCCTTATTATAAAGAAAAGTTGTGGGAGGAACAAGTCAGAGATATTTAACTGATGGCAGTAGAAAAAAATATTTCCAAATTGAATAATTTCAGGAATCAGGTTATTCATTTTTGTTTGAGAATAATATATCTTACTTTTTAAGTGATATTCAAGAGGTGGGGTATAAAACCTTCAGAGTTTATGTGGATTGTCAGAGATTAATCATAAATATTTGGAGGAGTTTGAGGTAAGCAGGAAAATGCATACAATCATGCATTTTCCTGCTTACCTCAAAATAACAATCACAAATGTTTATACACCCAATCAAGGAGCTCCAAAATACATGAAACAAACACTGGCTAAACTAAAGGGAGCAATAGACACATCTACAATAATAGTGGGAGACTTGAATACACCACTCTCTTCTACAGACAGATTTAGACAGAGGACCAATAAGGAAATGAGAACCTAAATAATATGATAAATGAATTAGACTTAACAGACATACACAGATCGTTACATCCCAAAGTACCAGGATATACATTCTTCTCTAGTGCCCATGGTATGTTCTCCAGGATAGATCACATGGTACAGCACAAAACAAGTCTTAATAAATTTAAAAAGATTGAAATTATTCAAAGCACATTCTCTTACCGTAATGGAATTCAATTAGAACTCGATAGCCACCAAACAACCAGATCTTTCACAAATATATGGAGGTTAAACAACACAATCCTAAACAACCAGTGCGTCAAAGAAGAAATTGCAAGAGAAATTGGTAAATATCTAGAGATAAATGAAAAGGAGGACACAACACATAAAGCCTCTGGGATGCAGCGAAGATGGTGCTGAGAGGGAAATCTACAGCTCTAAAGGCATATATCAAAAAGCAAGAAAGAGCTAAAACCAAAGACCTAACTGAACAACTGAAGAGACTAGAGAATGATCAGCAAACTAACCCTAAAGCAAGTAGAAGAAAAGAAATAACAAAGATTAAAGCAGAAATAAATGAGCTGGGGAACAAAAAAAAAAAAAAAGAATAAATAAAAACAAAAGTTGGGTCTTTGAGAAGATAGACAAGATTGACAGACCCTTAGCTAGACTGATAAAGTCAAAAAGAGAGAAGACCCAAATAAACAGAATCAGAAATGAGAGGGGATAATTACTATGGATCCCAAAGAAATAAAAAAAAAATCATGAGGATACTATGAACAACTGTATGCCAACAAGCCAGACAATTTAGAGAGAATAGACAATTTCCTGAAAACACATGAACAACCTAGACTGACCCAAGAAGAAATAGAAGACCTCAGCAAACCAATCACAAGCAAAGAGATCTAATCAGTCATCAAAAATCTACCTACAAATAAAAGCCCAGGGCCAGATGGCTTCACAGGGGAATTTTACCAAATTTTCCAAAAAGAATTGACACCATTTCTACTCAAACTCTTTTAAGAAATTGAAGAAAACGGAACACTACCTAACTAATTTTATGAAGCTAATATCACTCTGATACCAAAACTAGATAAAGATACTACAAAAAAGAAAAACTATAGGCCAAACACCCTAATGAATATAGATGCAAAAATCCTAAACAAAATACTTTCAAATCAAATCTAAAGACACATTAAAAGAATTATACACCATGACTAAGTGGGGTTCATTCCTGGCAAGCAAGGGTGGTTCAATATAAGAAAATCAACTAATGTAATTCAACACATTAACAAATTGAAAGAGAAAAAATCCAATGATCATCTCGATGGGCACTGAAAAAGTATTTGACAAAATTCAACATACCTTTTTGATAAAAACACCTCAAAAGGTAAGAATAGAGGGAACCTTCCTCAATATGATAAAGGGCATATATGAGAAACCCACAGCCAGCATAGTATTCAACAGTGAGAGGCTGAAAGACAAGGATGCTCACTGTCACTTCTATGATTCAACATTTTGCTAGAAGTTCTAGCCAGAGCAATTTGCCAAGACAAAGATATAGAAGGTATCCAAATTGGAAAGGAAGAAGTAAAACTGTCATTATTTGCAGATGATATGATCTTTTACTTGGAAAACCCTGAGAATTCGACAACAAAGCTACTTGAGCTAATAAAAAAAATTCAGCAGAGTGGTGGGATATAAGATTAATGCACATATAAGATTAATGCTCATTAATGCTCCTATACACTAGTAATGACCTCACTGAAGAGGCAATCAAAAAAAATCAATTCACAATACCAGCTAGAAGAATCAAGTAACTAGAAATAAACTTAACCAAGGACGTGAAAGACCTTTACACAGTAAATTACAAAATTTTACTAAAAGAAATAAAAAGGACCTAAACAGAGGGAAAATATTCCATGCTTCTGCATAGGAAGACTAAATATTATCAAGATGTCAATTCTACCTAAATCGATCTACAGATTCAATGCAATTCCAATCAAAATTCTAACAAACTACTCTGCAGACTTAGAAAAGTTAGTTATCAAATTTATTTGGAAGGTAAGGGGGACTTGAATTGCCAAAAACAGCCTAAAAAAGAAGAACAAAGTGGGAGGGCTTACACTTCCAGACTCTACAGCTTACTATAAAGCTACAGTAGTCAAAACAGCATGGTACTGGCATAAAGATAGACATATTGATCAATGGAATTGAATTGAGAGTTCAGAAATAGACCCCCAGATATATGGTCAACTGATTTTTGATAAGGCTCCCAAATCCACAGAACTGGGACCGACCAGTCTCTTCAACAAATGGAGCTGGGAGAACTGGATAGCCATAGCCAAAAGAATGAAAGAGGATCCCTACCTCACACCCTATACAAAAATTAACTCAAAGTGGATCAAAAACCTTAATACAAGAGACAGCACAATAAAACTCTTAGAAGATAATATAGGGAAACATCTTCAGGACATAGTAATAGGAGGTAGCTTCTTAGAGCTTACACCCAAAGCACAAGCAACAAAAGAAAAAATAGATAAATGGGAACTCCTCAAAATCAAAAGCTTCTGTGCCTCAAAAAGCTTTGTCAAAAAGGTGAAGAGGCAGTCAACTCAATGGGAGAAAATATTTGAAAACCATATATCTGATAAGAGACTGATATCCTGCATATATAAAGAAATCCTACAACTCAACAATAATTGCACAAACAGCCCAATTACAAAATGGGCAAAGGATATGAAAAGGTATTTTTCCAAAAAGGAAATACAAATGGATACAAAAAAAAAAAAAATGAAAAAAATGTTCATCTTCACTAGCTATTAGGGAAATGCAAATCAACACCACAATGAGATACCATCTCACACCAATAAGAATGGGTGCCATTAAACAAACAGGAAACAATAAATGCTGAAGATGTGGAGAAACTGGAACTCTTATTCATTGCTGATGGGAATATATAATGGTACAGCCACTGTGGCAGACTGTGAGGCAGTTTCTCAGAAAACTAGTTATTGAATTACCTTATGATCCAGGAATTCCACTTCTCGATATATACCCAGAATATTTGAAAGCAGTGACACAAACAGACATTGGTACATCAATGTTCATAGCAGCATTGTTCACAATTGCCAAGAGATGAAAACAATGCAAGTGGTCTTCAACAGAAGAGTGGATAAACACAATGTGGTATATACATATGATGGAATACTATGCAGCAGTGAGAAGGAACAAGGTCCTGAAACATATGGCAACATGGTTGAATCTTGAAGAGCTATTGTATCATACCACTTCTATGAACTCTCTGAACAATGTAAAATCAATGGCTTTTAATACAGAATATTGGGGGCCTAGTGACAGAAGATAGTGAGGGAGAGTGATAATCTAATATGTTCAGATATGTTAATGATGGTAAATTCAAATGTGTGGGAATGGATAGGGATAAGGATTGTTAATGGGATTTTAAGTATCAGAGCTGAATTGAAGGTGAATAGATTGAAAGGGTTTGTTTAAAGGCAACTTTCCCACAGATCAGCACCACAAAAATAGATAGGTGCTTGCATGGTATACTTCTAAGTTATGACACTAGCACAGAGAGTTGAAAACGGAAGGTATAGGGGAATAATCTACATATTGCATATTGGAGACTATAATTAATAGGAATACCTTACTGGTACCACACAAATACTAGGGACAAATAATCAAGGGCTGACAGGAGCTAAGAGGTGTTTTGGGTCACGAGACCTGTTTAAAATTGAGAATGATGAGGATTGTACAACTAAGTGATGATAATATGAGATATGGATGGATTATCGTGGACATAACATATGCTATGTGAATTTAGGAACCCCCTACTTTATAAGTCAAGCCCTCAATCTTGAGGCTTGCTTGGGTGAAACTTATGGCTGTAAAAGGGAGGCTAAGCCCACCTATAATTATGCCTAGGAGTGACCTCCAGAGAACCTCTTTTGTTGCTCAAATGTGGATTTTCTCAAAGAAAAAAAAAATGCATACAAGGAAGTTTGAGGGAGAACTATAGGCAATAAATGCAAATATTTTACTTTGAATACTCAAAATAGGTTAAACAGCTCCTGCTAGATCTCATAGAAACCTATGTATTTAATAAATGTGAAACTAGAACTATATTTCCCATTTTAATTCTTACTCTTGAGAAAGCACATATTACAGGGCCTTTGCAGACTTTACAAGTTCCAGGCACATGACAGGGGTTACCAAGGATGTGTATGCCTTCATCCAGGTGGGATTTTATAAATTAGCACTTTTTAAAGTCACTTACTCAGCTGACATCACATAGGGCTCTCATTTTCTCTCATTTTATTTATCTACTCTGACTCTGTTCTCTTCCCCCTACCCCCACCTGCTGACATCTGTTTTCATGTTTGCATTTATGGTGCATCTTTTTAGGCATATTATTTTTTGTTCATCTGTACCTCTGTGTGCATGTTTATCTGTGTGCATGTGGATAGGAAAACTATCACTGAAAAAATGCAAAGTAAAACTAACTGTAGGATTCATAACATATTACTCAAAGCATCTTGACTATTTTCACTGAAACATTTGTGTGCTGATAAATAACTTTCCCAAAGAAAGAGCACCATTCAGGAACTTTCTTCTTAGGAACTCACTTCTGAAGCATTTTACCTCTACCAACCTCACCCCATTTCCATCTCTGCTTTTAAAGTACTGGTTGCCTTGGGCTCATGAATAAATAAATATACATAAGCCCTCCAGGGAAATGTTCATGTACACCTTTAGCTAATGTCCTGTAGAGTTTTTAAAGCTGTAGGGGATCAGCTAATTGAATGGCAAAGCATCTATATTTTTTAAAGAAATTACTTCTAACAGTCTACAAGGACTCTTAGTTTTCTGTCCTAACGCTAAATTCATTCAGCCCTAAGCTTATGTAAATTTCAAAGCCCATATACTTTCTTCCAAAATCACCTTAAACTTCATAAAGGACAAGTATAGTGTGAATTTTGCTAATATAAGAAAATATTTAAGAAGAAACTTAATAAGCCAATATGTATGTTATTCAGCCATTTTAATTAGAGTTTCCATATTGAACTAGTGAGATTCGGAGGTAATTACAGATGTGCGTTTTGGTTTTGGTTTTGGTTTTAGTTTTAGTTTTAGTTTTGTTTTTGGTTTTGTTTTGTTTTGAGAATATCTTAAGAGTATGACTCCCGATCCTGAAAATACAATTGCAGTACTAGACAAATTAAAGGAATCGGACATAAATTTTAACTTCTTTGGTTTTAGATGGAGAATCGATCTGAGTAGAAATCATTAATAATTTTATCTGCGTGATTAGTCAAGTTATCCGCACCAAACTCGTAGGAGCGGGCAACTCTAGGTTAAAATCCCGAATTTCTTGCCACTCAGTCTGGAAATTACATCCGAGATTAATTTAACTGCAGTCTAATTTGGAGAATTAATCCAATTCTCCACTTAGGAGTAAGGGTTATGGGGATCTTAACATTTTCCCCCATTTATTCCCAAACTTTGAGTACCTGTTTGATCACGTTGGTTTACCGTATCACTACTTAAACACATTGGACGGCACTCGTTTTCCAAAACATTCCGTTTCCTCAAGCTCTCCCGGAGTCCCCGGGAGCTTTCCCAAGCAATGCCCGCGACATCTCAAGTTTTGCCTGTAGCACAACAGCCTTCAAGGAATCTCAACAAAACCTGGCAAATAAACTTTGCTTCGACTCCAGGAAGAGTATAGACCTGCGTGTCCCTCTTTACCCTCCCCCAACCCATTTTCTAAAAACCTGACATCCACCGGGTGGAAAAGTAGGTTAATTAGGCGGGAGTCTCTTGCTCGACCCCCGGCTGCGGTTTTCAGGTGGCTACGAGCCCCGCAGCCTTCCTAGCCCGGAGTGATGAAAAGGGGGTAGGAGGCCGCGCCGCGCATGCCGGACGCACACAATGGTGCAATTATTTGTCTAAAGTTCCAACCTCCACTGAGCTCCTTGCATAATGCAAACGTAATTAGGCCGACGGTGTTCGTTTTAAAGGCATGACTTTCGGAGAGGAGGGGGATGTTTATTTACTTTGGGGCTTCGCTTCGAGAGCAGCTCCCGAATGAGCTGAAAAATAATTACAGGCAGATTTGCACCATATGCACAGAGTTCAGAAAGTTTGCTCTCTTGCCAGTGGAGCCGTACCAATCTTCCTCCCCCTCCTCCTCTGCCCCCCCCCCCCGCTCCCCACTTCTTCTGCAATCTGATGTCACACGCGCATTCGACTGTCCGCTGAAAAAAAATCAACATTTGAACTATTCAAATGCTTTTTTGGGGGAGGGGGGGAGTGCTGCGTACAATGTATCTTATTGATGGTACCTGACAAGGTGGGGCTTTCTGAGCCCCTCCCCTTCTTCGGGTGGCCTGGGGTGGAAGCTGTGGAGGATGGGCGGTTCTCAGTGTTGGAGGATCGAGCTGGGGCTAAGACTCCCCAGCAGCTGACTGCCTCTGTCTTCCTCTAATGCAGTTGCTGGAGCTGGTGGTCTAGGACGTTCTCACCCTGAACATTATTTCTCACGTTCAATTACCATGTTTCCTGGTGTCCAGGACTAGGTCTGAGCCACGCCCTTTGTTGGCGTGAAGTCCCAGAGCCTCCGCCAACTTGGGGTTTGGCCCTCGAAAGTAAGAAAGTCGCCACGCAGGGGGTGTTCGGGAGCCGAAACAAACTCAAAACAGAAGGAAACAGCTTTGAAGTAAAGAGGCATGCTTGGCTGGGTGGAAAGAAGTTTGGAGTTTTTTGTTTGTTTACCATTTTTATGACTTTCTCATTTATATGAAGGAGGTGAAGGTGTTGTAGGAGCAATATTCAAGAGAAGAGGTTAGAAATAGCACTATAAAGAAAAAGGTTCTTTTTTTTTGTCTTTGCCAGAGAGAGTTGGCTCCCTGTTAGGGTTGGAACTCAAAAGGTTCCACTCTGCATTGTCCAAAAATGTCTGTAAATAAACACTCTAAATAAAGAAACATGTATCTCCATCCTAGTATTTAGCCTAGTATATGTCACCCAATATATAATACACTTCTTTGTAGATAATATAGGTCCCTGAATGCAATTTTGTCATTCTTCATATATCTCTTAATATGCAATATAATTCCCAAATGGCAATAAACATCTAATATAATATTTTCACTATATTCAGTGACACCTATATATCCGTCTATTTAATTTATACCACCTACTACAGAAATATATGTACTTATATGTAATTTTAGGTACTCTTGTAATATATAAATATAAAATTAAGCATGTCAATGTATATCAAACACCATGATGTGTGTTAAGTGTTATATATAATGTGTGTGTTTATATACGGTTATATTAAACCTGTGGGCATACGTTAAGTGAAGCATATTAGATATTACGATTTGTCTTCAAACCACATTCCAGGCATTTTCACCTGTTGTTGAAGTCTGTGGCCTCACTAACTGTGAACCCTGGGCATGGAATCGTTTCTCTCTTTCTTTGCCACAAGCTTGGATACTACTTACTACTTCCATAGCTGTAGAAAGTTCTTGTTCAAATAGTAGACGCGCGAGTCCTGAGCCAACAGATGGAATTCTTGTTTCAGGCGAGGCCCGCAACAGCAGAAGCCGCCGGAAAACTCCCCAGAGGGCTGAGTCTGAGCTCCAATTCAGACGGTCTCCTCTCTCGGAGGCTGGCTGACCTGGCGCGACCCGGCTATTGGGGCGCTCAAAGCTTGGTGAGGTCCTCCACACTTAACTTCAGTCTGAGCTGCCCCCCATCCCTCACCGACCCCCTCCCCCCCCCCACACACACACCGTCCCGCAGATGATTTTGGTCCCTTGGAAACACCTCTCCTGGCCTCTACAAGAGATTCTGGGGGAAGTGCAAAGATAGACTTAATAGCGTTTCCCCATAATTTGACTGCTATTTTCGGGATTCTTAACTCAACAGCCTTTTCTAGGCACTATTCTGCGCCAAGGAGAGTTAGGTTTTGCCAAATACGCCCACACTCAGGACTCCTGACCACTGTGAGATACCTAACAGAAAATTCGTTAATTTTGAGTGATTATTTGGGAAAGAAGTTGTGTGGAAAGGGAACCCGTGCTGCACCAGAAAAATCCAAGGGCAGATGTGCCATAAACCACGTGCAAATCAGCTTCCTGGGGCAGAATGTAGAGTATGCTTTTCCTTAATCTAGATCATGGCGTCTCGCCCATCTGCCCCAGCTCTGGGCGGTTAGTAAGTTGTGCAACTTTCTGCTCTGTGTAGAGAATATATCTTAATGTCTATAGGATCTTGGTGGAAAGAATTTGATGAATGTGTCTAATTGGTTTAACCCACCATCTATTCACAAGAAGAAAAGCTCCATCATTAGACTTAATTAAGTTTTGTTCTTAAGTCTGTCTTTAATGATCATAGAAACCACAAAGTCCAATACTAGCATCTGCGTCATTTTAATTATTGTGCTTATTGTTGCGAATATGGCAAAGTTACTCAATAATTTCCCACATCCCTTCCAGCTCATAGGGGAGTGCTGGAGCAGGCAGGCCCGCGTCCAACCCAGACAGTGATCAGAAAGTTCAGGTTGAACGGCCTGGAGCGGCTTCCAGTCTATTCTGCCAGGCATCCCTCCCTCCAAATGCCATGCCTACACACACACACACACACACACACACACACACACACACACACACACAGAGCCATCTATTTGAATAATTAGGAAGACCGCTTAGGAACGATTTGCCATCGGATTTGTCCTCGGCAGATGTCTCATTAAACTTAAAAGGAAAAAAAAAATGAAATTTGTTAAAGAAAATATTCTGGAAAGATGGCTGCTGAAAAGCTTCTATACTCTGACTGTATCAGGATCTGCCCTTTGGAAGCCTCATAGTCATCTTTTAATCTGCCGCAGGATTCTGCAGCACACATTCTGCTTGCCACATTCCCTTCCCAGCTGGCCAGAACCCAGGGCTCCCGTGTTCATTCATTGGACTCTTTTTAATTCATACAGCTTTCCTTGTGAGGCAAATAGGAAGACAGACTCCCTGCTCGGAATTAGTTTGTGGTTTTTCCGCTGTCGAATTACACACACGCACGCACATGCACACACACACACACACACACACACACACAGGCAAGCAAGCACGCAATCAAAGCCTTTGTAGAAACGCTTAAAACTCATTCATTCTTCACGTTAATTTAGCTTCTGTACGTTTTCTGTGCGTCCAGAATTTAGTAGCTTCAGCTACTCAGAACTTCAGCCCTCACTTCACTCTTGGCTATTTCCTCCATTGTTTAAAAAAAAAAAAAGAAAAAGTTAAAAACAATCCAACTTCTTTAGGATTAATGGAAGTGAGGTGGGAGTTTAAGTCCTTGAAACCCTTGAGTTGGAGTCAAAAGCGCTTTGTACAGTCCTGAGTTTCATTTTGTTTTGTGTTTCAACAGCAACACCCTGAAAGCATTTTAAATTCTGGTATGATTTTTACCTTCACCTTCCTAAACTTTGGAGTTCAATAACGAAAGTCATCTAAGCCAGAAGAATGGTCTTATTCTCCAATGTCTAGTAGAGTGTGGTTCATCAGAAAGGAATCTAAAGGCCCTTCTTCTTCTCCTTCTTCTTCCAAATAGAAGAAAGGGATAATAAGGGAATCATCAGCACCAAACTCGAGAGAAAAGTCACCAAGAAATTATTTTTGAGAGCAAGGAGGCAAGTGGCTGATTATTTGGTAGGTGCCATTAGCCGCAGCTCCTAACCTGGGTGTGACTCTGGTTTGAAGTTGCTCAAGTTTGCTCTCTAAGGATCAGAATGAATCTGATGCCTTCAGGCTCAATTAGGGACTAAATTGCAGGCCCCCAGGCAGCTGGACCAAACCTCTGACTTGGCCACTCATGCCATGATCTGGAGAAGGAGTGTGTCTTGCAAACACTTCTGAAGTGGGAGCCACAGAATATGAACAGTGTGCTTGAGGTCAGTAAGGATCTGGAGGCTGTAAGAGGCCTCATACTGAGAGCTGCTCACCCATTCCCCACACTCCATCACCCGAGAGCTGCTTTGAAAATTCCTGCTCAGTCCACACTCCTGCTGCAGGTGCACCGGCCTGGGGCCAGAAGAGACCTTTCACCCCAGCAAGCCCTGGCTCCACAGTACAACACCAGACAGGCTGTCTGAGCTGTACACAAACAGCCGGAATATGGGGGCCTAGTCTTCCCTGCTGCCCCTCCTCTGTATTTCCTGCATGCCACCCATCCTTGATCTGTGGTCCTAGGCATGTGTTGAGAAGAGGTGTTGGAATTTCCAGTGTTGTTCTTAGGAGAAATTCGGAGCCGCCCAGGAGGTTAAACCCTTGGGGGCATTTCTGCTGGACCCCCTACCACCACCCCCTACTGCAAATAAGTGGTTTAGGAAAGTCACTGCCCTGGCCCCCGTCCCCCCTCCTCTGCTATGGGACACACTTACCAACTTCCCCAAGACCGACAAGTCAGGACAAAAGAGAAAAAAAGAAAAAAGTTCCCGTTTAACAAGATAATTTTTGCTTTCAGTTTTATCTCGATTTCCAACGTTCAACTCTTGTCGTGTGACGCTGATCTTCCCATCTCATTTCCTGCTGTTGGGGGGTGGGGGGTGGGGAGGCCATTTTTTCTCCCCTCCCCCCACCTTAGCCCAAGTTCTGGACTTTTCCTTTTTTACAGCTGTGCTTTGTTCGTGCACGAGAAAAAAAAATGTCTGGAGGGGCCCTGCTGCTGAAGAGAAGACAGAAAGGGAAGGCCTGGCGGCCGCGGGGCAGCCAAGCATGCAACCCGCCCTGGACTGTTTTTGTGCACAGAGTTGGCGCCGGGGCAGCGCCGGAGTCCCCAGGGCTGACCTGACAATGGCTGGCCGGGCAGCTGCGGCCGCTAAAAAGGAGCCCCTCGACTGCCGCGTTGTTTAGTTAGTGTCGGGCCTGAACCCAAAGGCAGCTCGCGGCCAGTAGAGATGCTCATCCCGTCTTGGAAACTGGCGTTCTCCACTCCTTCGGCCACGCCGGCCAGCGCGTGTTTGCAAACAACTTAAATGACTTCTCAAATATTCACCTGCTGGCGTTGACTTTGGGGAAACCAAGGGGGTAGTTCGCGGGGCAAAGGCCCGCGGCCTCTGGAGGACTGGCTCCCGACAAACACGCCCAGGCGTCCTGGCTGATTATCTTCGCTTCTTTCCGGAGGAAATAGAGTCTCCAGCTTTTGAAAATTTATTGTTTTAATTTCCCAGCCACAAGGTCCGGAAGAGGCCAGACAGCAGGCACCACAAGCCTCTGGCTGATGGAAGCAACCCTTTGCAGAGTGTGCCCCTCCACACCAACACACACTCTCTCTCACACACACACACACATACAAGTTGTAGGCCAAGCTGGAGAATTCCTTTTATGCACGTGAAGACATTCATCTAGGGGCCACTAGTCTATTCCTTTCCATACACTTCTACTTACATAATCCGAATTTCTGAGCCCTGGTTTTCCAACTTGCCTTCAGATTTAAAGCGAAAAAGGAGGGGGAGGGGGGGGAGGAAAGGAAATGCTAAGTCATCACATTACCAGCCAAAGTCAGTAAAATTTTCAAATATTTAAAATAAACCCTTCTCCTCAAAGTGGAATGTAGCGAGTATTTCTTTCTTATCTAAAAACCATTTAGTTTTCTTTATCACTTAGATGTTGTGCAAACTGAAGGACTGTCATGCAAGAAGATGCCTCTGGGTTTCTCCCCCCAGAAGTGTCTCCTCCTTTGGGGATTACCAGAAGCCTACATCTGTCATGCCACGATCTGGAGAAGGAGTGTGTGCCCTGAAAACCCTTCTGAAGTGGGAGCCGCAGAATATGAACAGTGTACTTGAGGTGAGTATCGATCTGGAAACTGAAAGAAACCTCATCCTGAGAGCTGCTCCCCCATTTCCCACACTCCGTCACCTGATAGCTGCTTTGAAAATTCCTGCTCAGTCCACACTCCTGCTGCGGCACACTGTCCTCTGGACAGAAGAGACTGCCCCAAACTGTGGGCCACCCCAAAGTCTCCAGACCCAGGGTTCCCTATACCCCCAGCCCAGTCCACACATGAGCCTAAAGATCCTGCTGTCTTCCCCCACTCCAGAAATGCCACTCTGAGCCTCTGATAATGCCCCAAGCTTAATTTGGTGAGGCAAGAAGCCATCCTGACACAACCTCCCTTCCCCTGAATTCAGCGGATCATGGTTTTCCTAATTGCCCCTGCAGGCTTGAGAGTGGGGCTGTATTTTTCCTTGAGGTCCTTCTTTGAGTAGGGCCAGACTGACATCACCACTTAGACTCATGGAGGGGATGGCTGGAAAAACCAACGGTGGCAGAGGAAGCAAGGTTCTCATGTCCCCACTCCTTCCCCCTTTTGTCCCCCTTCCTAACATTGTTTCCAATGAGGGGATGACGGTCTAGTTCAGATAAGAGGAGGCCAGTGCCTCGCTTGAAATGAAAACAGAGGATTGAATAAAGAAGAAAACAGTACTTTGTAGTCCACATCGTCCATCTTTAATTCAGAGACGCATGTATACTCCGGGTAGTGCTGCCTTTGATCTCTTTGATTTTTTTACACCAGATCTGTTATGGACTAAAATTCCTAGGTTTTCCATAGAAACATCTCCATTCCCTCGGGATATTGATGTTTTCTTCTTCCTGGGGGTTATGATATGGTAAATCAGATTCAGAAAAGAAGGGACAATGCCAGCATTCATAGGCCTGGGGTGCTGGGGTGGGGTTTCTCTAGGGCTTCCCCTCCCTCTCTCTTTCTCTTTCATATTCTCATTCCCTCTCTCTCTCTCTCTCTCTCCCTCTCTTCTCCCCATTCCGTGTCTTCCTCTCTCCCTCCCTCCCTCCTGCCTTCACTCCCCTTTCTCCCTGTGTATGTGCGCGCCCGCCCAAGTCTATTTCTCTCTCCCCTCCCTTCCAGCTTTCTTTCTCTGCCTTGTTTTCTCCCCGTTGTTCCCCGGGAACTGAAATAGGGTTGGGATTCTGGTCTCTTCAAGCCTTTCAAGCGCCTTCAACTTTGGCGGCGGCGGCAGCAGGTTGCGTTGCCATGGAGACTGTACTGTATGGCTGCGGCGGCCGCAGCTCCGGTGCCCTAAACAATGCCGCACCAAGTGCAGGTTTCTAGCCCCTTTCCGTGCACTCTTTCCTTCTAATGGGGCTAGTGGCCTCAAATGGGTGCTGTATCTCGACACGACTACAATCCCTCGCGCGCGCTCTCTCTCTTTCCACTTCCCTGATTTTCTTTCCTCCCTCCACGTCTTTGATCTATTAAAAATCAAGAGAACAAAGTCAGAGAGGAAAGTTGGGTTTTGTTGTGGCTGCCACTGCATAAAATGGGGTCTTCAAATAGAGTGTGGTGAAACCGGGTCTGACAATGCTGATCCAGGATTGCTTGTAGCTACAAGTCAAACTGGATAGCTTTATAGAAGTGGATGCAAATTATAACCAGGTCGCCAGGAGGGACAAATCGCTCTGACCCAAACCAGCTTTAGCTAGGACCAATTGCAACATGGGTGAGGCCCCTGGATGAGGAGACACAAGGACCCAGAACTAGAAGAATGTCTGCTAAATTTTAAATTATCTTACAAAGCCTGTGCATTGCTGTGAACCCTGCCTAGATTTGGACAATTTCAGATTCCTCCACAGTGTCTGGCATAGAGCAGGTGATCAATAAATAGTCCCTGTTATCCTTGTTGCTGGTGCACCGAAAAAACCCTCGGCTAGGGGACAGGAGAGGGGATCTACCCAACCCGGAGGGAGGGGTTAGACTTTACAAATCAAGAAACAACCAGCCCTCCACATGTTGCATAACGGCTAGATGGTTAGGGGAAATGCCAAAGTAGACAGATACTAAATCTAGGGGGTTTTCCCCAAAGTGACAGTAATATTAACGCTTTCATTATGGTGAGATGTCATTTGTCACATATTTCTGGTGTGACCATTTTTGAGCCAGAACATATCTGGGCTATTTTGCCAGAATCAAGACTATTGTAGGTCCCTCAATCTTGAAATACACAGAGCATTTCTTTATATAACATACTCATAACTAACTACTCAAATACAGTAGCAATTTTCATTGAATGGAGTTATATACAATATGCAGACAGCAAGTTTATAGACTGATTTTTCCTGTTGAGTTTTCTATTTCAGCAATAAAACAGTTTTATATTACATTCATCTCAATCTTGAGTTAATGAGAAAAGTGGATTTTGCACACTTCAAAAACTTACTGTTTGCATCAGCATTAAGTATCCAATGCTGTTGGCAACCTCTGAATTTTCCAGATTAAAACAACCTTGTGTAATAGCTTCCATTTGAAATAAAATAAATAATAAGATTCAGAGATTGGAAAATGGGAGAAAGGAAAGCAAGAGT
The DNA here is from genome assembly GCF_015220235.1 of Choloepus didactylus. Classification (NCBI taxonomy): domain Eukaryota; kingdom Metazoa; phylum Chordata; class Mammalia; order Pilosa; family Megalonychidae; genus Choloepus; species Choloepus didactylus. The sequence goes on along the minus strand of NC_051307.1, from coordinate 148,196,959 downwards.
AACTTGAAAACCTTTCAAATCTGGGTAATCGGATTGTTTTGCTGTGTAACTCTATCCTAAAATTTGTCAAGGAACTGGTGTAATGATGATCCCCTGAAATGCTTTATCAATATCTTTAAAGTTCATAGAAGACAGGTATAAAACATGCTGGCAAATGGACATTAGACAAGATGAAATTTAAATATTTCTCTCCAAAACAGGAAAAAACTTATGCTTAGCAGAACACTCTAGTCATGTGTAATAACAGGATTCTAAGAGAGACATGTCAATGCAGTTGTGTTTTCCCCAAAGCATACTACATATTTATTTGCCATGTGAGAAAAGAGGAAAAAAAGAATTTGGGGTGTGGAAGTGTTGCTGAGAATCTGTGGGCATGTAAAGGCCAAGATTTCAGAACTCTAATCCCCACATCCCAATCATAAAAGGCAAATGAGAAAGTTCTGCTTTGGTCACTAAGCCTGGAGAAAATGGGATTGAAAATTGTTGGCAAAATCAGCTGGGAGACAACAGTGTGGATATTCTTGGCACAAGTGACCAGGATTTGTGATTTGTGATTTACATTGTCAAGTAAACTCAAATGTGAAGCAAAGAAATATTTGTCTGGCAGCATGAGTGCTTATCATATGTGTCTACCTACTGGTTAAGCATATCACACAAATACAAACACAATAGAGCTGAATTTGATTTTTCACCTTTTTTACACTTTTTTCTTTTTAAATATAGTTTTGGAGTTCCAAATAAATTTTAAAAACCAATCTACATACAATTGGAAAGGTAGAACACGAACTAGCCTTTGGAGAGAGCTAAAGGGAGGGGTCCCTGAGGCCTCTATGTAGCTAGATTGAAAGGAAGCAGGAAGTAATCATGGTAACCACTACCCAGGCTAGAAAAGGAGATTCTGTAGGCCCCGAGTCTTCTTGTCCATTCAGAGTGAAAACTAAACACAGCAATAGGCAGCAAACCCTCTAGTACACCACACACACACACACACACACACACACACACACACACACCATCAAGTTCACAAACAATAAACTGTCCCAGAGTGACCATCACTTTCAGTTGCCCAAAACCCAATTCTCCCCAATTCTAAGCATCATTAGCCTCATTAAAAGTGGTCTGTGAGAGCTTAAGAAAAGATTATTCTTCCTCCCTTCTTCTAACAGAAGTGTTAATCTTGGAGATGATTTTGTCGTTTTCAGTATGAGAAACCAAACCCACATCACAATGGATCTACACTCCCAATTTTTAAGTTACTCTTTCCTTCTAGCCAGTACCATTCTGCTCCTGAACTTCTGTGTTCAGTGGACCTCCCTGTGCCTTTTAACTATACAGACAGGATCACTTCAAACAGCTGGGGCATTATTTAAACTGCCACAAAATGTAGTCCTAGGGCAGCCACTTCAGCATTACCTGCGAATTCATTAGAAATAAAAATTCTCGGGTCCCACTCCAGGTCTCTGAATCAGAATCTCTGGAAGCAGGGTCCAGAAATACCTGCTTCTTTTAATGGGCTCTCTGGCTGATTCTGAAGCTCGCTCAAGTTGTAGAATCACCAGTTAAAGACCCCCCACCTTCCTAATGGAAATGTTAGATTTATGAGGTTGAGTACCTGGAATCTGGAGACAGTGAAAGGAGGGACAAGGAGAAACTGTCTCAAGCTGAGGGCTGAGAATAGAGAAGCCAAGTCAGAGGCCCTGGCTTCTAATTTCTCCTGGGCCCACCCAGGGCACTGGAGAACAACTTCTCAGCCCCAGATTGATGTAACTATGGGACCTTGTAGGTAAAAAAAGGAGAAGGGGCAGTAGCCATTTGCTCCCTTCCAAAAAGAAGCCCAGAATGGGGGAGGGAGAGATGCTGACCCTCAGGTATGGAAGGAAGTTGTGTAAGCAGGAGCAGACAGAGGAAAAGATGCTACAGTCTCCAAAACAGAAGCAGACAAGGGAACTCAAATACTGCCCAGCACAAAGCAAGTGAAGAGACATGTGTACATACATGAGTGGCAATGGCAGTCTGCAGGTGGGGCATGTGTGAGCGGTGTGGAGGTGGTGAATGTGGTGTGTGAAAGGAGTGTGAGGGCTGTGTGGGTATACCTCAGGGGATGTAAGGGGTACAGAAATGGGAGGAGGTATGAGGGCATGAGGTGTGAGGGCACAAGAGGGGATGAAGGGGCTAGAGATGTAAGGGAGTGAGAGGATCATGGAGGGGTAAGAAGGTGTTCAGGCGTGTGACATGCTGTAAGGATGGAAAGGTTTGAGGGGGGTGGGTATGAGAAGGGTGAAGGAAGTGAGGGAGTGGAGGAGATCTGAGGGAAATGTTAGAGTTCTGTGGAACTGCAGGATGAGGAGTGGGAGGGGGTGAGGGTTTAGGAAAGGCTGGGAAAATGTGATGGGGTGTGAAGCTCTCAGAGGGGATGGGAGAAGGTAAGTGAAGAGGCTGGAGCCAGAGAGGGCGCGCCGGTTTGGCGGGCTTCCGGGCCACTGCAAAAATGCAGGGAATGCAAATAAAACAGGGATCCGAAAGTTGCGTGTAGCGTCAGAGCCCAGTACTTGGAAGGCACTTCTCCCAACTCCTGGTTCCCCCACCAGGCTATTTTCATTTATATCAGGGAATGAGCCGCACCCCTCGCAGTGCCTGCCGCACGCTCGCGCTCTCTGTGGGGATCACAGCACAGACGCTCTGCTCTGCCCTGTTAGCGAATTAAGAGGATCCTGAAATGTCAGGTGAGAACCTTAAAGGTGTGGGAATTTTCCAGAGGCCCGTGCCCCTGCTCCTCCTCTCTAATACCTTCGGAGTTCATCTACCCCGCCCTGCCCCCGCCCCGGCCCATTTCTTTAACTCAATTCACGATTTTTACACAAAAGAGGATTAAGATGGGTGCCCAGACGTCTCAAAGGCCGAGATTTTCCATAATGACTATACGAACAAATTTTATGTACCAAGATCATAAATCTCACTTACTGGCGGGAGGTTGGCAGGGACCTTCCAAATGCCCTCTGGAACCCAAGTACTGGAGAGTATTGTCCGGCCTCCGCATTCCCTTTACCAGGAGCAAGTAATTAGGGCCTGATGGTGGACGTAATAAGCATTGGAAATTGGAGCACAACTTATCCGGGCAGAGATTCTGAATCAAAACGAAGATGAAAAGTACTCTCTCTCTCTCTCTCTCTCTTTGCACCAAGGAAGTCTAGAACTTCCTCCCACCAGTGAAAGAATGGTCTCTGATCCTGGACTCTGTTGTGACCTGACTATTTACATGTACAATCACGGCTCCTGAAAGTGGGGTATCTGAGGTATTCCAACTTAAGCAGCGTAACTGAGAATTAAATTCACATACCTCCAAACCATCTCTCTAAGTTTTCAAGCTCAGACCAGAGTGGAATTTAATAATAAGTAGTTGTTGAGGTTTATTAAAACAATATAAGCTGCATCTACATAAATTAGGGGAAAATAATTAACTTTGAACAGGTGGAAGGGGAGGAAGGTCTTGGGTTCTCTCTCTATCACTGAGGTCCTGAAACCTAACCTTACTACTTCACTTTAATTTCACTTCATAGTAAAGTACAAAATTTCACAGATGTTTTGTTATCAGGTCAGTTAAGGAAAATATTCATATAAAGGTTAATGCACACTATGGAGTCATCTAAAAGATATTACAGTTTCAGCATCAGCTAAATGTAACCATATTATCTTTGAAGAACATTAATTTCATATGAAAATGAATTATAGCAGAGTTTCCCAAATGTTCAACACTTAGAAGAATACATAAGCTACCTTAATTTTTCAAATATAGATATAACCTTATATTTTCCACCTTTAATTTTTTGCACCAAGGAAAATAACATTACTATAAATTCTCAAGTATCTTAAAACAATTATTTCCAGAAATGTTAGAAAAAAATTTTTCCTCATTTCTTCCTCATTAGAATTGTCTTATCCCTTGAATAAGAGCAGTTTTTGCCAATATGCTATGTCTTCATTCACATGATAGATTATTATATACCCTCCTTAAAACATTTATGTAAAACCACCTACAGACTTCACAATGGTAAATATGTAATGATATTTCGATTGTGCATAATAAGTATGCACAAATTCGACATGTCTCTCAGCAATAGACCAAACTGATCATCTCTCATCTTTAATTTGTTTAAGTAAATTGAGTAATAAAATGCATAAGTGGACTAAATACGTGAACAGTTCATGCCTAGGATATATGTTTCATACGTTTGTAAAATGTGTTGGTATTTTCTCACTTGATATGTTTCGTTTAAAATATATGCATTTCTGACAGAACAAACTTGAAAATTTCTTGAATTTCTAAACTAATTTTTATAACAACTGTACTTAATGGTACCTCTCTTGTATTCTGCATCATGGATTGTGGATTCTAGGTTCCCATTCACTTATAAGTCTAAACAAACATCATCCACTACAAGCAGAGCTACAGAGAAGCAAAAGCTAGAAATTTATTGCTGCTTTGCATTCTCCATGTCACAGCAGAATATTTCAGAGAATCAAGCCCTGAAACACATATTTCATGTCTTAAATTCCTAAAATCTCTGGGATGGTGGCAAGGGATGGAGAAAGAGGGAAAAGAACACCTAGAGTAATTTTTTAAAAATGAAACCATGTTTTAAAAGTTAAGATGAATACAAATCTAATAATGTGGGCAAATACACCAGGGAACTCAAATATGATTTCTATAAATATCTAGTTGCCTGCATTTTTAAAATTGAAAGCCAAAATACACAGATTATCATTCGTGTTGTTTTCTGTCAGCCTTAAAGAACTGTTTTGAAATGTTTCATAACTGCATACTGTTAATAAATAAGGGTAAACTGTAATCTGATTTGCTAATTAAGATTTCTTAAGAGGGATTATTGAAAAATTATGAGTCTCCTTAATTTTCCTTTTTATCACTTCTGTTTACTTTTCTTCCAGTTCTCCACAAGGTGCTTGTTCTTGAATTTGTCTTTTTCATTTGCCTTCCGAGGTTATTGTTTTTACCTTTCCACTACTTTAGTGCTGCACCCAAATTTGGTGTGGAATATGGCTTTTGTTAAACAGACTTCCTCTTTTCCTGGATAATATAGCCCACCAGAGAGAAGTTAAATTCTACCCAGAGATCAAGAGGAAGAGCTTCCATGGGGGAACCTGAAGATGGTTAAAGGAAGCTTGAAGGAGACCTTGCCAACATTTGGTGAAACAACAGTGCTGTTGGACATTCAGATCTGCATCCCTAGGCTATGGCTTGTGTTGGTGGTTCCCTGGTCAACTGCATCCCTTTGGAATGAAGGAGCTAAACACTCTTCTTCCCCAAAGGACTGACACTGCCATAGGGAATACTGCAAATGTGTCTGTTTTTCTTAATTTGCCCTCCCAGTGTCTGCAGTCCTTTCTGCCCCAGAAATCGAGTCCTGGGGTTTGGTGAGGTTTTGTCATTTTGCTGATAATAAAATTCAGAACGACAGTCCAGGAAAGCTCTTTCTTTTTTCCCCCTATGTCAAAGTTTAGGGAAAGGCAACCCAATCCTCAAATCATTTCAGATTTGCAGTGTGAGGTTTAAAAAGGAGGTTTAAACCAATTTTAGTTTTTCACAAGATGTTTTTCTCCTCCTGCTAAAGTATTTGTTTTTATTGAAGGAAGTGTTCAGACCCCATAAAGCTCAGGAATTGAGAAAACGTCCCAAGTCCCAAGGGGTCTCCAGAGTCTCTGAGAGCCTCTTGACTAGCCTTGCTCTTCCAGGAACAATAAATCCTCCAGGATCTTTGGGTTCTTTCCCAACACTTCCCCCATACCAATTGTCCTGCACATTAGTCTCTTGCCATTTCCCCCACTGTACTTCTTTCTTTACCCACTCTCCATCTCAGCCATTTGTAAGGAAGCTACATTAATGTGCCCATTTGATCAAAAAAGAATCTGTTGATTCCCCTAAAACAAAATCTTTCCTCGATCACCAGTTTTGTTCCTGGTCATCCTGTTAACTTTTCTAAAGGAATTTTTTAAAAAAGAAAAGACCAGATAGAGATGCATATCCCACATCTAAATGGTCTCCTATTTAACCAACAGCTAGCAATCACCCGACATTAATTTATACGGTTTGTACAAATACCTAAGCTATTTAAAAGACTGCTCTGGGTCGTGTGTGGCAGGGAACATCTATCTGGTGAATAGGCAGTGTCACACGGTAGCATGCTCCCTTGTCAGGGCCGATTGTGTTTTAGGCAAACATTTGCGCAAACATAAAGGCAAAGGTCAAGGACTGTTCAGTCCCAGTGTGTGTTAATTCACCTAGCGAACCAATGGGGCAAAAGTTGCATTTTATATGCTTGCCCCTCCAGACCCAGGCGCAGGACTCGCGCCTGATGATGAACAAAAATCGCCTCCGATCAACTCCCTTGTCAATTTCTTTCGATTTCCTCAGAAATACAACTGGCAAAGTCCTGTTTGGCAACGACTGGATCGTCTCTGCCCAAGCCCTAGCACAGCACGTGTTTATTCCACGTTCCAGGGTAGGGGAGAACTAATAATAAAATAAAACCTATCTTGCAGGAGACGCTTGCAGGACGTTGTTTAGTGCTTAAATGAACGACCACTTGGCGCTGCCGCCTGAATGTCTATGCCACGAAATACACAGCAGACCAACATCATTCAAACCACAGAACCGAATCCTAGAGCGGGTTAGTGGCAAGAAAGTTCATTTAACTATGCGTTTGTAATGGCCGTCTGTGGAAATGTATGTGCGCGCGCTGAAAACCGCGTTTCGAGTTTCTTTGGGAGCATTTCCCTACAATTCAAAGCATACAAGGCATCGCTTTCCTGTGAAATATGCCTCCCACACTAATATGTCTACACCATCTCCCACAGATCACTCCTAGTTGTTTCTCAGCCCCTGAAAAACAAAATACAAATGATTTCGAGTAGATGTCAACTTGAGCAACTCTGAAGGGGAATATTTTTAGGGTTAAACAAACGCGCGCGCGCGCTCCGACCCTTAGAGTTTACTTTGCATCAATAATCATCTGGCAAGAACCAATGGCTGAGTTTTTCCAAAGCGTCCATTTAAGGGAAGAGTTTTTTCCCTTGATAAACCCGAATGTCGCAGCTGCGCGGTCCACAAGCAAGTAGTTTACAGTGCAAAATACATTCCTGCGAGTCAGGCGAACCACCGACTCAGCTGAGGAACGGCGCGGCGCTCGCCTGCGGCGAGAGAGCCCAATACTTGTTGCCTCTATGGCCCCAGCGCAGCTCCGTGAACCCCGGCCACTCAGGGCTCGCGGGCCTCTGGGACTATGATGGCAGGACCGGGGAAGAAAGTGCCTCCCCGTAAAACACAAGCGAAACCAAAGTCTCAGAAGGCAGCCATCCTGGGAGGGAGCCTGGAGATACTTTCTCGTCCCTAAAATCAACAGGAAAACTCTTCTCAAAGTGCATTTTCACTGAGTTCCCAAACCAAAGAGAAAACAAGAAAATGTAACTTACCCCGACCTGCCACAATACTACATTATGAGCGTCCTTTTAACACTTTGGGTCTTCCTTTAGTGCTGCAGCCTTTTTTTTTTCCTCTTGCCAAAGATCAACTTTCAAACTAGTTGTGGTTTCAAAAAATAAAAATCAAAACAATTTTTTAAACCCTTCTCATATATTGGCCAACTAGAATCTGCCTCAAATACTTCTTCCTTCTTTCTTTCTTTACCACAATTCTCTAAACACCACCTGGGCAGCTTCACAAGGCTTAAAGTTTGTGTGGTTTGTGTGAGCTAGTGTGCGAGTGTGTGAGAGTATGTGTGTGCGGGTGTGGAGAGTTAGTTGCTTTTAAAAAGACATCGTTGTCATTCAGACTAATAAAAGTGTGGCCCCCATCTTTGGGTGTGGGGTTTTTACATGCACCTCTCATTTCAGTTAACTTTTTTCGAGCTGAGAAAAGCTGCTAGCTTACTTTCGGGAGACTTTGCTCGTTATTCATCTGTTTAGTCGCCTCAGAGGCACAAAAGCGGATCCGCGGCGTTATGAAAAATGGCCTGGGAGTGGAGAATGTCACAGTGGTCGGCGTATTATTTTAGCCTTCTTAAAAAAAAAAAAAAAAACTCAGGGAAAGTTTGCTTTTGATGAATTCAATAAAAGCGAAGCTGCAACGGAAGAGATTTTCAGCTAAAATCATACAGCATGGGGCAGAGCTTAAAACAGCCAGATGGTCAAAAGTAGAGGGAACCTCTCAGTTCAAAACCCAGATCTAGAATTCCCTCGGTTGAGCCTCTTAGTTTATTTAATCCCGCATGTATCTATTTTTTTTTTCCTATTGATATCCCCACTCTTTTACCCCTCCCTTTTGCATTCCTACTCCACCCGCATCCCAGAAGTTGTTATCGAGACATCGTCTTGGGATTTGCAGAAGTCACTTTTCAAGTTTCCCTTTTATATCAGAGTTAAACTTTCGAGCACTCCAGGCTCGGGGCCAAGTTGACTTAGGAGTCCGTAGAAGCGCTCACTGTGGGACTCCATTAGGTTCTGGGTTCAAATTTTGCGACCTTCAAAGGCCGAGGCTTTTAAATATAAGGACAAATATATTAATCCCTCTCCTCCCCCAACCACAGAAAATCAGAAGGGTATGGCTCACCACTCAGCCTTGTACCCTCCAGGTTCCCTCTTGCGACCCCAACATGCAGAACGATGTTTTCTTGGTAAATTTATCCAGACCTCCCATAGAATTGTTAGGGGTCAGAGAAGCGCAGATCCGGGTGACCACAGCAGCTCTGTCCAGACTTTGGAATGGGGGGGGTGCTAAATTAATATGCATCCTATTTGAGCTAAATTCTTGGGGTCAGATGCTGGTCAAGCAAGAAATGCGGGGGTGGGGGGAGGGGGGAAGGGAGAGAAATAAAAAGAGATGACTGGACTTACAGCCTGAAGCTCTTCTTCCCAAGGTGAAGAGCCGAGCCAGAAGCTAACCAGGATCCCACCCCACAACGCAAGCCCTGGTAGTATTTAATCGGGCTTTCCTGTTTAGCCGCCACCTCCGGGAAGGCCTCCGGATGGTCGGTCCCCATTCCAGCCTAACAGCAGTTCTCCAGCTGAGGAACTGGGTGAGATGGAAGGCAAGTTTTCGGAAGGATTTCGCAATTGAGGCCAGACCTGCCCAGGCCAGAACCCGGAAGCCGCGCGCCCCTCTCCCCCGCCCGAGTAGCCGGGGGGGGGGGGGGGGGGGCGTTGGGGGGGTTGGGGAATGGGAATGGGGCTTGGGAAATCCGGGAGAGCGAAAGTTAGCCCTGGAGAAGTTGCGGCTATTGCGAGCCTGTGGATGAGAAAAGGGAAGCAAAAGCTGAAGTGGATTTCCCAGAGCCTCATCCTTCCCATGAGAGACAAAATCGGTCCCAAGAGGTAGAACAGTGGACCCGTTGGCCTCGCTTTTCTTCAAGAACCGGCTCTGCCACTTTCTGACTGAGTAACCCCAGCAAAGTCCTTTAACCATCCCAGCCTTCCCTTTTCTCTTCTGTAAAATGGGCATAAAAGTAGAATCTGTTTCACAGGATTATTTTTTTAATTAAATTTGACTGTGAGTGCAAAACACCATAGTAAGCGCACAATTAATATTCACTGTTGTGTTGTGGGTATGACTGTAGGCAGTGTTTTTATTATAAAATTCTGATATAGGCTTTGCAGCAACCATACCTCCAAGTACAGGCTCTCAATGAGCCTTGCCCTAGATTCACGTCTTCACTTTCTCAGCTCCGGAGATCCAACAGAGACCTCGGGAGCCCGACAGAGACCTAGATAGTTCGAAGGTCTGGCTGGCAGGTTGAAAAGCGGCCCTACCTGAGTCATCCCGACCCCAGTCGGTGCCTGCGCGACCCTCTCCTTTCTCTACCCCACGCTGCAGAGCCTCAGGTACCTCTGGGAATGCCTGGGGTATTCCCAATCCCGGTCCCTCATAGCTGCCCAGGCCCTGGAAGAAGTACCCAAAGTTGACTGGAAGAAGAACTTTTGTAAAAGATGCTCGCTTTTCTACCTTTTGGAAGCGAAGGAAAAACAATCCGGGGTAGGAACTGGAGGAAGATGCCCGGGCCGAGAAAGGAGTCCCTCCAGCGCACCCCGACACCCCTAGAGCGTGAGATTCACACCTAGAGTTTTCCGGTGCCAGTATTTTTCTCAGAGGATGCCGGGAGGAATCCTCTTCTGGCTCTCAGGCTGGCTTGCTGTAAATAGAAGTCGCGCCCCCCAAGTGCTCCCGGGCCCTGTCTTGTAGGACAAAACGAGCTAAAACCCCAGAAGACATGGAGCCGGTCCAGATCAACCAGCGTTTAGTGGGACATTTATGAGACGCCTTTTGACCGTCGCTTGAAGTTCCGCATCTATCTTGTGATGCTTGGAGTGCGGAAAGGTTGATTCCTGGTTTCCACAAACTCTGAGCAATCAGTAAGGACCAGATTTCCTGTTAATGTTTTGCCCCACAACGACTTCCAGGGCACCCTACTCCTCAGGCTCAAAATGGGGCACTGCCTGGCACCTAAGCTACAAACGGAGCATGTTGCGGTGTCCTCAAGAGAAGGGGTTACCAAAAGTCAAACCTCTCCCCAGACCCTTGAACTTTTGCACCCTCCGGGGAAGCTGAGGTCAAGGGCTGGCTCAGTGCGCAGGCGACCCTTCCATCCCGTAGCTGCCAAGGCTCCTGACCATGTGGGTGATGCCGTTTCCAGCTGTGTGTCACCTGAAATATGAACATCCTGTCCAAGTAGGGGAAGAAGAGGAATTCCCAGACAGAAGTTTGCTTCTTTGCAGTTTGTCAATGGGAAAAAATCGATTGGATTAGATCCGAAGGTTTCCGTAGTTTTAACTCCGTAAACTCCATAGTTTAAACTCGTGGGCAGGGGGGGTGGAACCGGAGGGGTAGAACTGATTTAAACAGCCCAAGAGACCCCGAACTTCTGGGCTGAAAATTCCTTTTGATTAATGGGCTTTGCTTTGCGCTTTACAATTTTAATTAAACTATCAGGGGCTTCGCTCCTTTAAAATCATGGCCAACACGGACGTGATGAATTGTGATCTGTCCAAAGCACTCGCTTTGCTTCAGTTTTTGCAGCACTCTATCCTACAACTCCTTTGGGCCCCAAAAGTTTGCGCACCATAAATCTCACCTTTCTCACTATCCAATCCGACATTGTCACACTTGTTTGTGACTTTCTGTCTTGGGCAAGTATCAATCGAAAGGAACTTAGGCGCTGGTGGATGATGTTCCCGCCTGAGGTGGGGCGCTGGCATTAATTGTCCCAATAAATTGAGATATAGTGTGCATAATTCAATGGAGCAATATGGCTATAGTCCACGTGTATGACTTAATTAAGCTATTTGCAGCCTGGTGCTGCAAGTCAACGGGTGTGCAAGTGGATTAACAATCGCCAGCTCCCTTATCCTCAGGATGGCGCATAATTACTTTACTAGCGGTACATATCAATTTTTGATGATTGCGGAAACCATGCTCGCTTCACCAAGAAGCCGCTTAATAACTCTCTATTGTGTATTAAAAAAGTAGTGTTTGGAAATATTTTGAAGTCGCTCCCAACATTTTTATAGGTTCTGAGTGTGACCTTTAATGGGCCGCCGTTTTATTCCTGATGTATATTTTATAAAAGGACAAAGGTTAAACTACACATCCGTGCTTTGAGAAGGAATTGGAGTGCCACTGCTGTCCACCACCCGGCTAACGCTAACGTCTAGCCTTTTGCTGGAAGCCGGGTTAGTAGAAGAGGACGTAATGGACTGGTATAAAGTCTTACAGTGGGACAGTCTCCTCTAAAATTGTCTTTCTGGCCCCATTCCCACCCCACTCCCCCATCTCTCTCTCTCTCTCTCTCTCTCTCTCTCTCTCACACACACACACACACACACACACACACACACACACACACCTCTTTCCACTTAGTATTTCAGGGGCACTGTGAACAACCGCTCCTTCCAGCACCCTCTTCCCCCTTTTGCTACCAATGTCACGATGTACCGAATGATGTACACCCCTTGACGGTGAGGTTAGGGTAAAGAAGGCTTCTGGTGGCCCGGCGGGAAATATGTACCAACATGTGCTGATAAAATTTGCAAGAGAGCTAATAAAATTACCGAACCTGATGACAGAGACATCAACATTCAGACTTCCTAGGTTCCTTGCTTTTTGTTCAGAGTAAGATGGTACCAAAGCCCCAGTTCACTTCCACCATGGTTGGGGATGGGTGACAATGGTGTGCATTTGTTCCATGTGATTTACTATTTGAATCTTAAGTCAAGGCTGATAGTTCGACCTCTCTGCGTTGAACTAAATTCATCATCTATAATTTTATTAAAAAGCCCAGTGGCCATCAATCATAGTGAGTACATGGGGAGTCAACGTTTTCTGGGGAAACATGTCAACCTCACAGACATATGGTACTTCCACCATCCCTTCTCTTTCCTGGACTGAGCAGACACATACACAGTGTTCCCTCTGAGGAATCAGGAAAAATTCAATACCTAGTGGGTGGCGGGGTAGGGGGGTGGGGGTGGTACTTGGGAGGAGCCCACAAGCAGAGCTGCTTCAGATAGTGTTAATCCCCTGAGTTAGGACAGGTTCTAAGTGAGCCCCCTGGCTTTAGACTCCAGAGATGATTTGGCAAACTGTATGCCCAGACTTAAACTGAAGGAAATTTCATGGAATTCCAAAATGTGATATCATGACCAGGAATACAGTCCTGGTCCTGTTGCTCTAAATCATTTTGCAATTACACTTTATCTTGGCCCCCATGTCTCTCAGTATATCCACAGTATTGCCTGCCAGTGAAATAAATGTAACAGCAGTCTCATTAAAAAATTTGTAAAGGGTAAAAATTTCCAGTGTTTTTTTTTTTAAACCCAACTAGACATTAATTCGTAAAAACTGAGGATGCAGAGTGCCTGTTTTGAAGGGTTCCTGGTCAAAGTCGATTTGTTCTCATACCTGAAGCAGGTGATGTTTCTGCAGACATCTGAATGACAGCGGGAGTGAAGGACAAATCTAATAAAGCCTAATAAAGCGTGAGAGTCGAAATGTCATTAAACTTACAAAGATGAGACTCAAAATCACCAAAAAAGGTAAACGTCTTCATTAGTCTGATCTCTGAAGACTGTCGAACATTTCATTAATTTATAATTTATGATTGTTTGACAAATATTGAAAAGTATGTAAATATGAGCGGGATAATGTCTTTTCTGCGGGAGATGAGGAAATGACCCAAACTGTACGTGCCTGCAAGATTACACACAGGACCCAGCTCTCTGTTATCAAACTGTGCCGCCCCTTTAGCCAACATATTGTGCAAGTGACAAGTGAAATAGTGCAGATAAACCAATGGTTTAAAACGTAATAAAGACAACAGCTATTTGCATTTTTTACATTTTATTACAAAGGTAATTTACTATGACACATTTCTGAATGTAATTTATGAAAACATGTTAAAGCAATTACATCGTTTATACAGCCCTCAGAGCTACGAAATTCAGATAAATAATAATATTATAGATCTTTAGAGACTTCCACTATTGAAAACATATCAGAAAGGGAATCCTTTATTTCAAAAAATGAGTTGAACGAGAGAAAATAATGACATTAAAATTTAAAGTTACGAATAAAATGTTGAAGAACAAAAGAAAATATATGAATAATTCTCCTTACTGGAGTTGCAAAATTAAATCTTCATGATGACAATTTGCTTATTTCATGGGATTTATTAGCAACATTTTTTTTTCCCTCTCTGAAATCAGCATTAGGTTCAAAAACATTAAAGCTCCTGGAGGGTGTACAAAAGGAATGCAAGCATCTTTTTTCAAACTTCTGGGCTACAGGACCCTGACAGATTCTAAAAGTAAAAGAGAAACCCCTTCGCTGATGGTCATTACTGTCTGAACCAATCATTCAAGCAGATTTCTACACCAGTCTGTCGCGAGTTCTCAAAATGGGAGAAAATTGCATAGGGAAGTAGAAGAGAAAAGTTTGCATAATAGAGCATAAAATAAAAATAAGAGCTGTTTCATTACTCTTCCCATTCCTTAGATATTAATTTTTTTATGGTGATCCACTTATATATTCTAAAACTGGGGTTCATGATTAGATTCCTTAGATTCAACCTCCAACTATCCCTACCAACTTTCTTTTGGAAGGGGAGAACCTTCCTTTTGACAATGCTTTATAAATGCTTTCGCTTTAAAAATCGATCAGGGAGTAGACCTGATCCTTGACCCTTTTCTTGCGTATGGTGGGGTAGGGGTGGGGGAAAGTCCCGGGTCGACAAGCTTGAGACTGTCTGCAAGGCCTGCTGTACGTTTGTCTGAACTATCCCTCAGGGAGAGTTACCTGCTGTGATAGACTCACAGCCACAACCCAACTCTCAGCTTTATTAAACCTCTCCAAAGTAAAAAAAACAGGCCCTTGACACAATTCACATCCGAATTATGCGGCCTCAGGAGTATGTGGTAGTTGACGCTCCCATCTTCTCTTTCAGTCCGGGATTCAAGCAGCCCACAATAACTGGCCCCCAAAGCTTCCCCCTCTTCCCCAGTCGCCCGCCAAGTGAATGCAGAGTCGCCAGAGCCCTTGAAACACGTCCACAGAGCCCCAACCAGCTGCCAAATATGCTCCATTGCAGTGCCCAGCTGACCAACTCTTTCTTAAGAGCAGGGGGCAGGTGAGTTCAGCATCTAGCCAACCCGCACCCTCGAAGGCCCTGTCAACAGACTTCTGCTCTACCTTGCCTCCTGCTCTACTTTTGGCCCCGAACTTGCCACGGAACTGACTCTCCTACCACCTTCAGACAAAGCTAGCGTCCCTCCCGAGCCAAGGATCCCGCAGGTCAGCGTTCCTGCCCAGCGGCTTCAGGGGGTTTCACAGCTCCAGGACCCGACCACTGACTACCCCCCCCCCCCCGCTTCCTTGCCTTTCTGCGGCTTGGGCCCCCCTCTACCCTGCATTAGAGCCGATCTCACATTACCGCCAGCCCCCGCAGCCTCCACATCCCCCCTCCCCCCGCACACACACCAGATCCTCAGCCCAGCCATGTTCCGGGCCTAGATCTGAACACCCCTGGCCTTGGAGGGTCCCCGCGTCTTCACCTTGACTGCAGAGCAGGACTAGGCGAGGGGAAGGCTGTGGGTTAGTTTTAACCAGGGTTAAGTCAGTCCTCCGTTCCAGCCTTTGTCTCTTTTGCAGTGTTTAGGGGCTGCATATGCTTTTGTGTTGCAAACAGCAAGCGGGGTCCCCAGGAGTCCCTGACCCCATGCCTTGGCTGGAGCGCCGTTTCCCTGGACGACTGAGGCTGGGCTAGCTTCCCGCCGTAGTCTTACGCAGATAGGCTGCCACGCAGACTTGCCCTAGGGCACACTCGCAGCTCACCGCGCACTTACAAAGAAAATTTCCTTCTTCAGTTAAAAAAAAAAAAAAAAGAATAAATATATATAAGAATGAATTTCCCACTGATGGTGACCTACCTGAGTTCGTGGACTAGAAGAAGGGAGGAAAGGTAAAAGAAGAGTGCAATAAAGAGAAAGGAGGACGGAAGAAGAAAAGAAGAAACTGCTGGTTTGTCAACTCCAATGGGCAAACAATCGTCTAATGACAGATGAAACAATGAGAGAGCCGCATTGTTTCCTATTAAGCTCTAGATGCATGAGCCCGTTTGTATCTGCATGGCCATTTGATGACATACTTCATACGCAAAAATGAACTTTCACGGGATGTTTTTCCCCCTCTTCTCTGCTTGTTAAGCTTTTCTTTTAAAACTGTAGATTGTTTTAAAAAGAAAGCAAAGGGGAGGGGGCAGGAACCTCCACCATCATCACTACCCAAGAAATGATAAATAGCTTCGCATAGCTAATCGCTGAAGGGCGAGTTTACCAATTCATAATCATTTATTCTTGGTGATGTATGGCTTTTACTCTTAAATCTGAAAAGCTTCTATTTGAAGGTGTAAATAGCTTTTTTTTTCTTTCCTGCAGTAAACCTTCCTGCATTAGCAGTGATTGATCTCATGTACAATTCGTCCCAGAGTGCTATTTTACAGGGGAAACACTAGCTTTTGGAGATTAACTGGGGAGTCTGTTACATATTAATGAAGCCGGGAGATATACTAACGTTTTGGTAATTTAGTTATTTGTGTCTATAGCTATCGTCGTTATTTTCTTTTAGACCCCTGCGGTTGTTATCCATCGAATTAAAAAGTGGCCCTTGGAATTATTTTTTTTCCCACTGGCAACTAAACGTCATTTAATGTGAAAAACAAATGTTGACTTCTCTCTTGAAGGAAGTGTGTTTCTTGGCAAGACATCAAAGTGTTTTAAACTGTATTAGTGGATTACGTTAGTTTTCATACACGGAGCCTGCCCTAAAGTAATAATTAACAGGGACAAAAAGTAAAAAACAAGTCCTGACCCTCCTCTACCCTAGAAAAAGTATTTACTCTTCTGGGAGACAGGAGAAAGTTAAAACTCTAAGGAAACAGTGATCTTGATAAGAGGTTGTCAAAAACATTTGGAAAACCTAACTGAATCAATGTGGGTAGTGGGAATGGAAGAGGAGGAAGAGAGATTGCTCACTGATTTGCAACCTGATAATTAATATCCCACCAAATGAAACATCAACGTCATTAATGCCTGTGTGTTCCCAGAGAAAGTCTCTGAGTGAATTCCTATCCCGAATGAAAGCCACATCCGGCAAAGAGGAGTTTCGTGGTCAGGGATCAAGTGGCACTAATCCTCTGTCTAGCTGTAGGATTTTATCGGAAGGAGGTGTTCCTAAAACGCTCTTTGGCTCAAAAGTGCCTTGGCGCAGAAAACTGGGGGCAGCGGGAGTTATCTGTGGACAAAAGGCCTCTAGGGATACCCACAGTCGACACCTTTAGCACTTTGCAAGCGTAGTGCACTTCGCTTAGTGCACTTTGCAAAGCCATAGTCGACTGTGGGAGTGGAGTGAGGAGGGGAGAAACGTGGCGGCGAAAAGCTGTGGTCAGAGCAAAGTGAGCCCTGCACCCGACGCAAGGAGCGTTCCTCGCCCCCAACCCCTTTTAAAAAGGGAGATCTCCCATTTCCACTTCCACGGAGCCCGGGAATTGCCCACTGATTTCAGAAGTACCCAGAAATCTCTCATCACATCCCTGAGAGAAAGATGGGTCCTCGGTCCCGAGCTTAGAAATCTTGGACCTATCACCCTTCTGTCTCCCTACGACAGACTGCTCCCCACCCCCAACCCCTACAGACAACACCAAGCGAGGCCTCCTACAGTCCCCTCTCACGGGCACTGTCACCACCCTTCTCCCAGAAACCCGGTTCTGGTGCTCTAGACGACTGGGGCCTTGCAGCTCAATGTTCAAGGGTTGCTTCCAGAAGCAACAATTTTTCCGGAGCCGCAAAACGCTGAAGCCTCATGGCGCCAGTTGGCCGTCCCGCGCCCTTTTTGTTTTCCAGGGGCGATTTATGTTCTTTATAAAAATTTGGTTTGGAAAAATAGAAAGGGCCTTGAAAACGTTGTTACAATGAAAAAGGGACAAATTAGAAGACATTTTCCGTGATCAAAGGAGAGAGGGAGAGCGCGCATGGGCATTCACAAAGCTTGACTTATTCACTCCCCTCCTTTGCAAACCGGGGCAACAAGCGTGTCCCCCATTGACAAGGCGCGCTATTCAGACTGCAGGTGCGAAGTGGGCCGGCGCGCCCGGCCACATTATGTCAAGGTTGTTGGAGATTAGTGTTCGGCCTTAATAACTAAAGCGCTTGATTTACATTGGAAAAAAGCCCCCTCAGCCGTGAAAACAAAATCGTTGAACGCGTGATCATTGCGAAGACGGCTGATATCCTAATACGCTCATTGTTCCTCGGCCCAGCCCGGGCGCGCCCTGGCCTCTCCAGGAAGGGCAAGGCCCAAACTGCTGGCCATGGACCAGGTCCCCCATCACACCCCTTTGTCGGGGTCCGGGAAGAGGTGAGGAGTGGAAATTTTACTGGGGCTTGAGGAAGACAGAGTAGGGGCTTTCCTGTGAGTCCAGGTCTGGGCTCAGAGCTTTGGCAGAGCTGGAGTTGGGAGAGTCCGGATATTGAGGGTTCCAGGGCCTCCAACAGGCCCTACAGAGCATGTCCCAAATCTGGGGCAGCACCAGCACAACTATGGAGGGAGAGCTGGGAGACTTGTCTTGAAGTGTCCCAGGAAAGAACAGTTTTACTCACCGGTGGTTATCATTAAGGGACAGGGGAGCTAAAGGTCTTGCAAAGTGCTAAAGCTGCATCCAGTGACTTGGGTCACTGCCAGAGAGTCTATGAAGTGTTCATGCCAAGCTCCTTGCTCTGAACAGAGCCCCTTCCAGAGAAGCCCAGGACTACCTGCAGCCCCTGCCTCAGTTTCCTCGCAGTTTCCATGTTTTGTTTTCCAGCGATGCCTCGAGGAGGGTTCCATCTAGTCCTCGGTCTTGGTTGCTACTGCATAGGTATTTCAGGGCACATTTCATCCACCCATCTACTTTCAACACCTCCCAGTCCCCTTGCCTCTCAGTGAGAAGGGATCCAGAAAGCAAGAGATTTGTCACTGTGACCTAAGAGCAGGCATTTCAGTATGGATGTGAATCAGTTCTAACTGCAATATCCTATATATTTAGTGAAAGTCAAGCTACTTAAGGCAATTTCCATAAGATCTGTCCCAGAAAAAAAAAAAATCTGTCTTAGAAGAAAAAGTTTGGTGGGGACAAGGTGAGAAAGCTGTTAACTATTGTCTGGCCCTGAAGAGGTCATAAGTCAGCTCCTCGGTGGCTGACCTGTGAGAGGAAGGTATAAAGACTTTATTCATGCAGTCTCTACAATGTTCTCAGCTCTCACAAAAGTGTTTTTATGATTCGATTTTCTTACCTCTTTTCTTAATTGAAAAGCTGAACTATTAGAATAGCACCTGCATCATGTCCTGACGATGCCTGCATACTAATTCCAGAGCCTTTACAGCCGGTAATTATAACATAAAATCGGAGATTGAATAAAACAGAAGGATTTTGCTCCCAAAGCCCTGCTAATCCCCTTTTAAAAGGATCTGGTGAAATAATTCAGAACAGTTTCCGGAAGTTGGATTACCGCTCCTTTTTTTAACTTTTTAACAATGAAATAATATTTCACACTTAAAGGAGGCTCTGTTTTTCTACAACATTTTTTTTTTTTTAAAGAAAGTTGTCAGGTTTTTCAGACAATAGAAGACATTTGACTACAGATTTCTTGCTCACTAAATGCAGTGGCAGAAAACGTGGGGGAAATGGTATGGTATGTTTGAAACGCTTAAATTTTCTCAGGTGTAAGAGGCTGCAGCGTGATTGGGAATTGTTTATTCTCGTTGCTCTCTAAGAAAATAAATAAGCAAAACTTTCTGGCTAGATGTCTATTTTACATGACTTACAAATACGCACATTTGGGCAAAACACTTTTCACCGAGAAGTTAGGTGTGTTTCTTTTTAAAGCCTTAATGAACACATTGATGAGCACAAAGGCTAGAGATCTCCATTAAACCCTGAGCAAGAACTTGCAGTGGCACCAGTCAAGAGTCTTGAGTCGCCCGCCGTTTCTCCCCAGTTTTGGTAAAGAGTATCATCCTCATCTGGCTAATCTGATCTTTCATGGGACAGCCATCAGTCACAGACAAGAGAAAACTGGGTCACTCTTCTAATTCTTCATATACATCACTCAGTTGTAACGTTTTTGAGGTGTCCCTCCTCCCCATTCATTCTACAATTGCAAAGAATGGCCAGAACCACAGAAAATTATCCAATTTTGATTTATTTCCTTGGCAGACATTTTCCAAGGCTCCCTATCCATTTTGAGGTTCAGAATCACACACAGCTCTGCTCCTCTTGTTGTGAATTGATCAATATTCTCACTCTGCATTTTGGCTCCTTTAGAGTCTACAGTGGCTCTATAAAGGCCAAAAATGTGGGACAATTTTCAAAGTTCATTTTCCTGGTCATACTCGCATTAGATTAACCTGCACCCTGAGATAAATTTTTTCCTTTTCTTCCTTCCCAAACAGCTGCTTGGGATGTTTGCAAAGCCACTGGATGTTTCAGGAGCAAAATCCAAGATCTCCCTTAATTGTTTATGGAGTTTCTCCTTTTCCTGATCCATTAGAAGCCCTGAGTTTGTTAACATTCCTAGAAAACTCTTGTGGATTTTACTTGCTGAGAAAATTTGGGTGAAAAGGCAGTGCTGTCCTAATGACCAGACAGGAAGTTGGTGACAAGTGGAACTATTGTTCCTGGGATCCTCGGTAACCTGGTAATCAAGATGTTAATTTTCCAGAGTAAATATTCCACAGCAGAAAACCAAGATCCTGAAAAGGGTCCTGAGAACTCATGCTATTGTGTGACTTTCACCCAAACACTCTGTTCCCAGCCTCCAGGCCACTAACCCCCACTCCCCTCCCATTCCTGTTTTCCAGCTCTCCATCCCCAGGTTTTGAAAAGCCGGACCTAGGACTCACAATAACAGCAGAGACTTATGACAGAAATTAATCAACATCTGGGCCAGTCGGGCCATCAAGTTTACTGCAATGCCAGCGTCTTAACAAGTCATAGGGGTGACATTAAAGCGGTCAGTTTTCTTCAGCTTCGTTCCATACCGAAATAAACTCAATTCCTTCTAATTTTTCTTGGGTCTTTTAAACATAAATTACATCTCTGCCTCAGTGCCCCACTGCACGGGGCTATGGAATTCTCAGGGAAGATAAACTCACATGACATCAGGAACCTCAGCTATCCTTGGGTCTGCCTGGAGGCAGCGGGCCCTGGAGTTTAGGGCCCCTGGCAGAGACACATCTTCAAGGAAGGGCTGGAAATAGTGATTTGATTCAAGATGAAGACAGGGAAAGTGTCTGCTAGATGGACTTGTAAAATCAGTAATAATAAAATACCATAACAACAACAAGCACTTAACATGTAAGTTCTAAATGTTTCAAGGATAATTTTTTTTTTAACCCTCACAAAAAACCTAAGGGAGGGTCATTTTAATTCCATTTCACAAATGAGAAAACTGAAGTTCAGGAAGGTTGGAACACTTATCCAGGGACACGCAGCCAGTAGATGATTAAGTGGGGCAGTCCAGCTCCCCACCAAGGTCTACCTACCACACCAGCACACTTTTTACATGGTGCAAAGAGGTCCAGTGCAGATTATTAGCAGACTCAGGTGCCCTCAAGCTACCCTGGAGCTCCCACTACAGGGTGAAATGTGGGTATGAATTCCCCAGACAAGTAAAGTGAGTTCTAGGGTGAGGCTACTCATGGTCACTGGGGAGCCAGTATATTCAACTCTCTGCCAAAAGTTCCACCATTCAACTGTGCCAAAAGCAATGGCTCCAAGGAGGCCTTAGTTCTCCTTCTGGCAGCTGTGCTGAGGCGTCCCAGAACATGTTCGCTTTCCTCCTCCCCTTCCCTCCCTTGGCGCCTCCGACCAAACTCGAATTTGCTCGAAAGTTCGAAGACAAGCTTTCCTTCCCCAAGACCCTAGAGTGGGATGCAGGGAACAGTCGCCCCTTCTCAGACTCCTTTTTCTCTCCACTGCCGGGGATAGGTCCGGCCGCTGCACCCTCTGTCTACCGGGTGCCGCGCTTCCCTGGGCAGGGTAGGGAGGGGCAGCCGGAAGGTTGGAGTCTCTTCCCTGGCGCCACCGACGGGCGCTGCAGTGCAGACTCAAGGCGGCGGGACTGCGCGGAGAGGCCCGGTGCAGGGAAGAACCCAGGACCGGGGTGCCCCGGTTCTTTCATAATCCCTACTTCCTCTCCACCTCACTCTGTGAAAGGGCTTTAATGAGTGCGCTTACTCAAGGAAACCGAACAGAAGAAACCGAAGCAACAGGAGAGACCCCCTAACCAGTGTCTGTGCCCAAGGAGGGACCCCTTCTGCCAGGGGGACGGGAGGAGGCGCTAACTCCGGTACAAAGGTCCATAGGCCTATTCCCTCGCGGATCCCACCGACTCAGACATTATTGGTCGTTCCCGTTAGCCTTTCCTTGATGGCCTCTCTTTTCACACCCGCGGTCGCCCTTGCACCTTTCTTGCTGGGGTCCCTTACCCCCACCTTCTCTCCGAGAGCTTAGTCCTTGTCTTCCCAAGGTTCTCCAAGGTTTTATCTAAGGAGACCCAGCATTCCTACCCGAGAAGCCCCCGTTCTCCCATCCTACCCCCTCCAGCTTGGTCCGCGAGAACCAACTTCTCAGGAGTTAAAAAGGAGCCAGACCAGTTGCTCCAGGACGTGGAGCTTGCGCATTCCGCGCGGGTGAAAAGAGGGCATCTCGCTGGGCTAGAGACGCAAAGACCGCAGTGCGGGTGGAATCACTCCGGTGATTCCGGTGGTTCTGTTGGATCTGAGATAAATTCTCCAGGGGTAGGGCCAGAAAAGAGAGTGCAGGCAGCATTTGCTAAAACCCACCGTAGATCCAAACTGGGGCCCAGAGAAGAGTCGTGGTCAGAAGGATTAGATCTTCGCAGCCCTCTAAAAGGAGCAGTGAGGCCTGAGGATCAGCTACAGGGAGGAGGACCCAGCTAGAAAGACCCATGCCCATGCCGGAGGCATTAGCCTCAGGGATTAGGCAGGCTGTGAAGTCAGCGCTCTCTCTCTCTTTCTCTCTCTCTCTCTCTCTCTCTCTCTCTCTCTCTCTCGTTCTTTCCTTGTTTTTATAGGCGCCAACTACTAGGCTTTTCTCCGGGGAGTCTGAGGTGGTTAGCTAAAGGGTGCGCCGAGCCCAGAACTGCGCTGCGTGAAGGCAGTGTTCCCCAGTAGACGCAGAGGGCATTGTTTCACCTTTTCCCCTTCTGTAATGTAAACTGGTTGCTGGGTACCAGTGCCACTGGTGTGAAATTGGGGGCGAGGGAGGTCTCTCCAACAGTGGCCGCATTGGTGGGTCCCGCCATTTTGTCACCCCGATCAACAAGGCCCCATAAATGTTTCTGTCAAGCCTCAAAGGAAACCAGGGAGAGAACTTGAGGGCGAGGGAGGCCCCAAACATCTCCCTGGATGATGAAGCAATAACGGGACAGCCGAGTCAAAACAGGAACGGAAACACTACGTCATTTATTTTCAAAGAAAATAACAAAATGGAATTTCAAGTACACAAAGGTCTTTGAAGTGAAGAGAGAATCACAGATTTTATTCCATGTGTACATATATACAGCAAAATTAAGCCACAGCTTTCAACAATGGTTTTCATTCAACAATAAGTTTCAATCAAATACGTAACTATTTTTTCTTTCAAATTAGTTCATAATTTAACTGATATTAAGGGGACAGATGATAAATCACAAAGAATGTGGGTAGAGAGGGTACCAAATAGTCTGAAGTTTCAGTCAGGCTTTGTGCGTGTATATGTGTGTGTGAATTATGATTACAAAACGTTTGTCTATATAAATCACATTCATTGCAATCATTACATTTTCCCATAAATTAACAATATAAACAAATATATGGGGACCTCCAGGAAACAAATAAAAATTAGTATGAGAGACAACATTTGCAACACTATAATAACAGCATGGGTTACAGCTCGGGGAAACTTCTTTACAAATCATTTAGTCAGTAGCACACAGGGGGTGGGTTGGGGACTGGAACACCCTTGTTTTTTGTTTGTTTGGCTTTTGTTGTTGTTTTGTGGTTTGTTTTTTGTTGATGTTATTGTTAACCACCTTTAATATCACAACAGGAGGTTTGTGAAAAACTGGACGGGGAGAAAATTTCTTTCCTGGGCATGATATAAAATGTGAAAGGGAGAGGGGACTTTTGCATGCACTTTGGGGTCACTATCTTTTAGACCAAATCTTCTGAACTCCAATTACTGAGATTCTGAAGAAAATAAGAAACTATCAACATTTCCTTCTCCCTCATGCCAGTCTCTATTAATGGCAAAAGGGACTGCTGATTGTTGCTAGTGAGAAGAAACCCACAACGTGTCTAGTTTTATCAGAGATTGTCTTTGAAGGAGTTGTAAATATTAACAACTGCTTGAATGCAACCTTAGGTGCTAAGATTCCTGAACAAGAATACTGGGAATTGAGGATTCCCAAAGGAAACTAGCTCATCCAGGTGATCTGGCTTGGGCTGATTGGGTGCATGCAGGCCTCAGTGGGGAGAGGCAGACACACAAGCATGGGTGTGATGTACGTACCCTCTGCCTGCACCCTCTCTGCATTCTTCTCCCCAAGTCCCACAGCTTTGCCAAAGGCCTGCCAACATCTGCACACCTCACCAGGCCCTGGCAATGACATCCCTGTGTCGCTTTTGTTTTTTCCTTGGAAGGACTTAGCCCTAAAGTTATCTGTTGGTGTAGTGTGTGTGTGTGTGTGTGTGTGTGTGTGTGTGTTTGTGTGTGTGTGTTAAAGAAGTTTGATTTTATCTCTTTAGAAACGGTTTGAAACTAACGGGGCCGAGGGAGTTTGACAGAGAGGAGAACAAATCGCTGACAAAGAACTCTTTACGTTTCATCAGCGTTGTTAGGACCACAAGCAGGAATGTCTCAGATAATAACTCCCACTTCAAAGATTTCTCAGCTCAATAGAAAGTGGACCATCCTTTTTATTCAACCACAAGGACTGGCACTAAAGAAGACTCCACTGTTTGATTTTTTTTTTCCACCGTGTTTATTTTTCCCCTATTCATTGGGGTACTTGGATAAAATAAACAACAAGACAATTAAGGGAACATGGACTTCTAACTTTCCTGCCATCTTCCCCATCCCCTTGGCCTTGGGCTCTTGGGTTCCTGCCTAGGGCCAGCCCAGGCCTGAGAGTTCCCGCACACCCAGCCCTGGGGAGAAATAAGTTTGGGGGTGGGGGTGGGGTTGCTAAAGACTTCTGGGATGGAGGGGCAGAACAGGGTGTGCTGGAAGCCAGTGCAAAAATGTCCCGAGGACACAGTCGAAATCTCCCCAGACTCCTCCAGGGTGACTGCCTTTCCACCCAAGCCCTATCAAATTCAAGCCTCCACCCTGATCAAGATTCAGAGAGGCGCTTTGCACAAAGCAGAGCTAGGGATGCTCATTTGTTAAGCTTTTGAGGTTGCTCTAAGGTCATTTACTCCTGACCCTGGAGCCTGTTTGGGGTGCAATCAAGATATACAGAGTCCGGCTCCTACCTTTCCTGAAAGCGCCCCCAGCGCCAGAGATCCCCACATCAGGGTGCAGGGTGAACCCCTAAACGCGGGCGAGGCAGGTCCTGGGGGGGGGGGTGTATATACTGGAGAGCGCAGTGACAGTATTAAATGGCGTGAAAGCAAAGGTCAGAGCAAATGTATCTTAATAGAGTGTCTGCAGTGAAGTGTGCCGCCTTTGAAGCGGCCGCTCCCCGCGCGCATTTCCATGGCGAGCCTAACGCGGCATGCTGATGCACCGTCAAACTCACACTTTCAACCCCAAAACCCGACTCTTTGAACAACCCGAGCTTGATTAGACCTTTCTCCTTTTCTTTCCCCTCTTACAAACCATTTCCTCGCCTTTAGAAACTCGCCATCAAACCCAAATGCGCCCTCTGATCACCGCAGAAAGCAGAAACAAAGGGGGCTGAGCGGCGATTCAAGCGGCCCTTTTCTTCGGTCACGTTATTATCCATTTTTATTATGATCGGGAACAAGTGCCCATTCGCGTGGGTTTTGTTTACCGGAAATTAAATGAAAATGATTTAGTCCGCGTCAAACAAAAATATATACTTGTATACACAAGAAAAAAGGCCTGTTAGACGTAAATATTATGTCCTTAATGAAAAGGCTGGACGGGCTCCAGGCTCGGCCTTTCAGGATTTCAGTGCGACTTGCCCATTGCCATAGAAATCCTAACTTACCATGAAGATGCACCGTGGCGAAGAAACACTGCTTTGTGCGCGGGCCCTTTGATGTCGCAGGCGCGAGATGCGGGCGCTCAGCTGTGCTGGGCGAGATTACCTTGCGAGCAACGCGGTGGACATCTGTAACAAGCAAATGAAAAATTAAAGGCGATTAGCAGCCGACCAAACATTTTTTATTTTATTTCATTATTCTGGATGCGGGTGGAAGACAAAATGGGGGGGGCCTAAAAACATAAAAGAAGGAAAGGAATCCTATTTGGAGAGGGACTTTTTAAACCTTAGCATAAGGAGCAAGTTCCCCAGATGCCTTCTGCACCTTGGCGGTGGGGCGGGTGTTCCACGATTGGAAAGAGTTGTTTGTGGTCGACTGCCGGCCCGGGGCTAGGATGCCTCCGGACGCTATTATATTGGGGGGGCGGGGAGCAGGGGATTGCGGTCCCTTCCACCAACAACAGGATTCACTAAGGATATATTTGGAGGTTCTGGTTTTTATTAGGGATAATGAAAACAGTCTCACTCTAGTTAGGACGTTATTTATCTGATGGAAGTTGTGAAATTGCGAGGTATGAGTAAGAGTTTTCATATGCCTGAAGAGAAGAGGGCAAGAGAAAATCCAACGGAGTGGCAAAGGCGGGATTCCATTGCTGAATTCAGTTTTTGTTTTTTTTTTTTAATGGGGGCTCATTGTTACGGGGCTCCTCCCAGGTGGGAATACCGCCCCCCCCCCCCAATTTATCTCCAAATTCTTAGGGAACTGGGATAAGTATGCCAAAGCTTTTCTCTTTTTTTTTCTTTTTTTTTTTCTTCAAATCTCAGCTAAGATTTCGGGTCAGCCCCATCCTCCCTGCAAAGGATGGCAGATTGGAAAACAGGCCCTGATCCCCCTCCCCTCCATGGCAACAATTGTAAAGGCCTTCATCTTCTCTGCCCCCAACATCTGGTATTTTTCTGGGGAATTCAGTAGCCAGCATATTAAATACACATTCAATTTAGATCCATTTGGTGTTTGCCTTTACAACATTTATTATTCTAGTTCATTTCTCTTGTCCCCCTCCTTCTTAAAAATAAGACCAACATTGTGCGGTTTTCACAAGGACTATCACAGAATCGATTTGCCTTGGCCAGATCCCTTCGCTGTGGAGGCCTCCGCGCAGTGACGTCATCGGCTAGCTCCCAGCTCCGAGCACCCACAAGATTGCACAGGCAGGAGCAGGGAGCAGGAAGGGGTGATTTGTTGGCAGAGGCCTCCTGGCATTGAATCCTGAAGCCCTTCTCTTAGCTTTTTGTCCGAATTTTCCTGTTGTTTTGGATTTACCTCCCTACTTCAAGTATATAAGCATACTGAACCTGTGGACAGACAGGCAGAGAGCTGTGTCTTTGTGCCCAGGCCGGTCCTTGGGGTGGGGATGGGGCATGTAGCCTGCGAGGGGGAGGGCTGAAACCCCAACCCCAACCCCCGCTGCTTATCTCCCTTACAGAAGTCCTTGGAAGGAATATTTGGGATGTGGACCATGTGTCTTTTCGTTTCAGAAGATAGCTGGGGAGGGAAAGTGTAAGGAGGGAAAAGAGGGAGGAAATGGGAGCCAAAAAATGCTCGGGAATCCCCCTGCCACCTTCCTCACTCAGAACTTTCGGTATGGGGTGGATGGGGGTGGGGGAGAGCACTGGGAAGCTTGGACTGGGAGCTAGGAAGGGGGTGGAGGGTGGAAATCTGAAGGCGCAGGTCTCAAGGAATACATTTCCCATTCTGTCCACTAAGCAGGGAATTTGTGACCCTACTTTAGCCACCAGCAGTTACCGGGTTAGGCATTAATTTTTCCATATATTAATTTTCCTTTCGGCCTGTCTCTTTCTCTCCTTTCTCTTTCTGTCACTGGTTTTATGCTACCCAAGCAGTGCGTGCATGTGTGGGGAGGGGAGGGCAGAGTATGATTGTAGAATAAATATGGGGGCCATATTTATATTTTAAAACAATAGACATTATATCCTCATTTCCAATGAGCTCTATAACGTAACTATTACTGGTAGCCTGCCTTCCTTCCTTCTTTCTTCCTCTCCCTCTTCAAGCCTCAGTAAACCGGCCTATACTCGCAGTCTGTGTACGCCGAAGTAGCAAAAACAGCAGCAGCCCTAAAACCCGAGGCGGCGGCGGCAGCGGCAGGGCCAGATGATGGCGCGGAGCTGAGAGGCGCGGCGGAGGGGCCCGCGCTCTGACACACGTACCATTCGCTCAGATCGGCGCCACGCGCCGCCACCGCCACCGAGGAGGCCACCGGGGGCTCGCGGCCGCAGTCCGATGAGGGCGACACCAGGGCCGACGGCGTGGCAGAGTCGTAGCCAGAGCTGGGCGGCGGAGGCGAGCGCCCATGCACCTTCATGTGCTTGCGCAGCGAGCTGGGGTGCGTGTAGCACTTGTCGCAGCCGCGCACCTTGCAAGTGTATGGTTTGTCGCTCGTGTGCACGTGCGAGTGCTTCTTGCGGTCGCTGCTGTTGGCGAAGCGCCGCTCGCAGCCCTCAAACTCGCACCTGAAGGGCTTCTCCCCTGGCGAAGGCAATGTAGAATCATTAGCACGCGTGCACTGGGTCCCTGGTAGCCCTCGCCACCCCTCACCCACCGTTTCTCTCTCACTTTCTGGAAAAGAATCCCAAAAGATTTTCAAAAATCAGAAACCCCTTTCCTGCGCTCCGCAGGCTCGATGTCCCCTTCCCCAAGCAGAGCGCGCCCCCACCACACAAGACTGCACCCCTCCCCCACTTCTGACTGAGCCTGAGGGAGGGTATGGGGGAGGAGCAACAGTGACTCCATCTTAGTCAAGTTTCCAACCTCGAGAATTCTGACCCCCTGGGCTGTTTTCCTCCAAATTTTCCTCACTCGGAACCAGAAGCACCTCTGTCCGGAGAGCAGAGTTGACTGAGGAGCTACGGTCTGTTCGATTTAAAGTTGTGGTCTAGACAAACTTCTCGGCCCCCGCCGCCGCCCCCACCATTCCGCCTTCTAATCTCGCGCACACCCTGGCTGGATAGCCCGCCCAAATTACTTTCTAACGTGGATTTTGTACAAACGCCCAGACTTTGGACTAGTTTAAGGATGCGCAGCCGATGCACATGTGTGCAAAATGTGGATTCGTGCTGCAGGGCAAGGTATTCTGAGTAATGATTCACTTCATAGGCGATTTTTACGGGAAACGGAGCCTCCTCCCCCTTTTCTTTTACCCCCTGAGGGAAAACATTTAGCAGCATTCTTCAACTCTTGCCTAAATCGTCCAGAATCCCTCCAGATACGTGCGCTGGTAATAGCATTTTATTGCGCTGCTCCAGTGGCCTCCTGGAAACTGTGCCGCGGTCTGCCGGCGCTCCCAATCCGAGCCTACTGTGCAAGGTCGGCGGGCTTCCCCAGACCGCCCTCGCCCCGCTCTCCCGCTTCGCAGGCCCGAGAAAAGGGGCTGACGCTGCAGGGTTCACCTGGGTCGAGTAGGATCCGAGGCCTCTCCGGCAATCACACCCTGAGCACGGCGGATTCGGGGTGAGCGCGGGTGCCACGGTCATGCTGGCAAGCCAGCGGCCCTACTTGGGGCCGCGAGGGACTCGATCTGTAGCTGCGATGCAGCGTAGAGCCGAGGCAAGGCGCGAATATTGGCAGAGGACCCAGATTCAATCCGGGCGGTCACCGCCGGTTGGCTTCTCTAGCTTGTGGGAGATGAAAGGATCCAGAGAACCCGGAAGCCCAGGTTGAGCCGGAGCTGCACAGGCTGCAGGAAGGGGAGGAGTGGGAGGAAGGAGGTATTTGGGGACTTTAAACAAAAGGATGTTGCCCAGCGGCCTGGGTCGAGGGAATGGCTGCCGAACATCTTGCTAGAAAGATGCACGGCTGGAAGGTTGTTGCCTTGGTGGTCGAGTCTCCTGCCGCTTCCAGGAAACCCGGGCCCTCTGGGCAAGTTTGAACTCAGACGGCCAAACAAAGCCCCTATTCCGAAGCCTCCGGCTGGGCTGTGCCAGAGGTTTGCGCCCAACCCGCGCATCCGCGCTGGCCGCCAGTAGTGACTAGCCCAGAGTTCTACCACCGCCTGGCAGGGGCGTTCTCCCCCTGCAGGAGTATTGCTGGTACATGGAGCTCTCTGTAAGGTGCTGGCATCTGCTTTCTCCGGACAGCAGCACCATTTTATTTAAAAAAAAAAAAAAAAAAAAATAGGAGAACGATGCGGGGGGGCGGGATCAGTGTCCCCATTTGCTCGTTTTCTCCCATCTGATCTCTCCCATCTGAGCTCTGATCCCAAAACTTTCTTTCCTTCCTTTCTTCCTTCTTTCTAAAATCACTTACAAAAAATGACGCATTCAGAGCCTGCAAAAGAAAACAAGGTTTTGCTGAGAAAACAGAGGAGGAATGGAATTTGAGGTTGATCTTCCCCCTTCTGTAAGGAAGAATTCCCGCCACACACTAATCCCATCTTTGGAGCACCTCGTTGGACATTCATGTAAAACAGAAACCATGATTTCGCCTCAGACGACAAGCAGAGGCGATAAAAGCGGGGCAGTGAAGTGAAACTGGCAGCCGGAAAGTTCCAAGGCCCCTGGGAGGCCAGGTGAGGCCGCTATCCACCTTCCCCACCCCGCCGCCCCGGTCTCTTCCGAGCTGCAGGAGGCGTCCCGGTCTCCCTGCCTGGCACCCACCCCGTAGTCCCATCACTCAACATTCCGCGCCCCCTCTCCCCTTCGGCCCGACTGCAGAGCCATGGGTGGGTGGGTGAAAGTAGTGAGGCAGGGTTGAGCCAAGCCCCTGAAGCCTGTCCGGAGTGGACTGGGCCTGGGGCTGAGCGGTAAAAGGCCGGGATCTCCTCCCTGAGGTTCAGCAGCCGGTTCGGCCTCCTACCCCGCCCCGCGCGAGGTCCGCGGGAAGAAGTTCGGAGGTGTCCGGGTAGCCTGGCCAGCGCCATTTTCTCGCCGTTTAACGCTGAGCTAGGTTGATCGGCGTATCCGCCCCGGCGCGGTTTCTTCTCTTCCTCAAATCCCCAGCCTGCCTCTCTCTATCTTCCGCCGGGAAAGGTGGGGCGAGTCCCGAACTGATGAGATCTGGGAGGGGCGCCAGGCGGCGAGGTCTCGGCAGAGCGCAGCGGCGGTCGCGCGCCTCCCTCTCGGCGGCAACATTTTTCCGGGTTCTCTGAGCCCTCCACAAAGTGAAAGCTTTCTGCTCCGGTCTGGGGCAGCCGCCTCCGAAACCAGGCCCAGGATTCAGATCCGCGAGAATCTCAACTTCTGAGAAATCAGCTCCCGTTCGCCGCTTCCGCGACTCAAGGAAATGAAACCCCTTTAATATTTGAAAAGGCAATTATTTTCCTGTTGAATCGAGAACTGTCTTCATGAATAATTTGTAGCGAGGTCTATTGCTATTTGAGAAACATTTTGTTGGCTTTTCCTCCTCTTTTCATTACTTTGGCGGGGGGGCAAATGGCGGAGCAAGCGAGAGCTTATAGAATTTTTTTTTTTTTAACTCAAGCAATCCGTAATGAATCAGGTCTGCCAGTGGAAAGGACGCAGTTATAATTCTGTCCTGAATAGACGCAAACCTGAGCCAGCCCCGGCGCACTGAACTTCCTTCTCTGCTGTAGGTCGATTGCGCTAAGAATTTAACCATTTTCTGCTTCACAGACTTCAAACAGTGGGCCGGCAAAGAGCAGTAAAAGTTTGTTTGTTTAAAACCCCTGTCATTAAGGACGAGTTCCTTCTTCAGCTCAGGATTGCGCATCTACCTTCCCGAAGCCCGCCGCCAGCCTGGAGTAGCGGGCCTGTCCACTGGGATCAGAGTCTCATCCCTCCCGCCCCCTCTTGGATTAAAGTCTGGGGGTGACCAGACCATGTAGCATGCAAGAGGGTGGGTGGGGGACCCCGGGAGGAGCTCGGGAAAACCGCAGGCTTCCTAGACATGCTACCGAAGGATAGTACAAGACTCAAAGGGGAGTTGGTCTGAGAACGTCCACGTGTTCCAGAGTGTCCTGGCCCGGGACCTTCCCCGAGAAACCAGGGGCTGAGAGCAGAGGCAAGGTTTAGCAAGTTTCTTTCCTAGGCAGTGCTAATTTAGTAAGTTCTTAGACTCACAATTGCTGGTGTTTCCAGCAAGATTGGAAATGAGTAAGACAGGGCGTCGCAGAGTAGGAGAAGGGGGGCGTCAAGCTTGAATTTATTTTATCTCTTTGTCTCATCAGCTCCCCCCAACTCCGCGCCCCCAAAAAGGGGGAGGAGAGAAGATGTTGACTTCCTAAACTAAAAAGAGGCTGCGGTCGAGAAAACTCTCGCTAAGGAGAGTAAAAACATCGGCTGCTACACTAATTAATGTAACTTCACAAGCTGTTCTGCGAAGTGTGAAAACTTTCTCCTTGCAATTGCATTAATTAGAGATGTTTCTGGCCGGAGGAGTTCAACTCTGCAGCCTCTTACACGCGGTTCCTTTTTTCTCTGCTAACTAGAACTAACAGATGTGGTTGACACATGTGCCCATTTCACTTAACAGTTCGGTAAATGACATTTAAGGCGGATGGGTCTTGTTGGGTCTCTGCTATGGCAAAGGAAGGTTTCACCAAATGTCCTAAGTGCTGGGACACAAAGCCTCCAAAACAGGGCCAAATTTAGCCCACCCAACACCCAAAGAAGTCACCAAGGGACTGATGACTCTTCTGTCCAAGTGGCGTTCAGATTTTCAGATTGATGGTGGAGGGGTTCCCTGCGTGAATCCATAGGACCGGGAGAAGTTAGATGGCAGCGTTGCTATGTCTTTATGACTTTGGGAAACAGTGCCATTTTAAATACCTTAAACCTAACTCCGTGAACAGGGAACACACGTTTGCACACATACGGACCCGGGCTCCTTCACCCTCATCCCTCAGAACATAAACATCGTACCACACTCCCCTAACAGAGCCTATAGATACTTTTGTGATTCGAACAATAGAAGAGCATAATTAATACATATATACATATGTATATCTATTTGCTTTGGCGCATGGAAACACGCCAAGAAAACACCTCCGCCCTCCCACCCACCCCAGTTCAAACTTTAGGAAATCCAGCCCTGAGGGCCGGGAAGAGGCCACCTACTTTCCCCTGGTCCGCACCAGACAGCACCGAATACTGACCTGTGTGAGTTCGTTTGTGTATTTTGAGATTTTCTGATCTAGCAAAAACCTTCCCACACCCCGGGAAAGGACAGGGGAAGGGCTTCTCGCCCGTGTGCACACGGATGTGATTTACAAGTTTGTATTTGGCTTTGAAGGGCTTGCCCTGGCGCGGACACTCCTCCCAGAAACAGATGTGGTTGGCCTGCTCCGGGCCACCGACGTGTTCCACTGTGACGTGCGTGACCAGCTCGTGCATGGTGCTGAAAGTTTTGGAGCAGAGACGTGAGGCCGCTGGGCTGTCGGCCGCCAGCCACTTGCAGATGAGCTCCTGTTTGATGGGCTGGCGCATGTAGCGGAAGAAGGCGCCTGGGCCGTGGGGCGCGGCGAGATTCACGGTCAGGTTCATGCCCCCGTAGCCATGCAGGGCGGCAGCAGCTGCCAGGGCGTCGCTGCGGGCTGCCGGACCCGGCGCGAAGGGCTCGGGCCGCGCGTACATGTCTCCGGGGAGCCCCAGGCTCAAAAGTCTGTTCAAAGGGCGGCTGGGGGAGGCCTGGGGGGGCTGCTCATGGAGACCTGAGAACACCGAGGGGCTGGCAACGGCGGCGAGCTGGGGGCCATGGTGTCCGGAGCTGCTACCTGTTGTCGAAACAAATAGCGCACATAAGAACCGGTAAGGTGGGCTGCGCGTTTCACCCGCCCCGGAGAGGTGGGTAGGTACAGTCCAACCGCACCGCTGCCTCTGCAGTCAGCTC
This sequence comes from Choloepus didactylus, assembly GCF_015220235.1. Taxonomy (NCBI): domain Eukaryota; kingdom Metazoa; phylum Chordata; class Mammalia; order Pilosa; family Megalonychidae; genus Choloepus; species Choloepus didactylus. The sequence continues at coordinate 148,163,268 of NC_051307.1, read as the reverse complement.
CGAATCCGGAGCCAGAAGCCTCCGACAGCAAACTTGCTGGACAGCAAGAGGCCTAGCCCCTGCCTGGCGGCAGTTCGCTGGAGCCTTCAGCTGTGCCATGAGCAGGAGAGGGATGGAAGCGGAGGAGTAGGCGGAAGGGGCAGTGGAAGTCCTAGGGCTGGGTTTGTGGGGTGCTGGGGACCCCCTGGGCTCTGTTCCAGAGGGTTACGACTTGCACCCCGGGCGCACTTCAGCGGCCAACTCCCTGGGGCCTCAGGGTTGCGGGGTCCTGCGGGGAAGTGGAGGTGATGGAAGTGGTAATGGTGGAGGTAGTGGTGGCGCTGAAGCCAACCGGCCATATATACTAATTTCGGCGTCTGGCTTGGCTGGGTGAGGGCTGCCTGCTGCATGCGGGCCCAGGCTTCCTGGAGTTCCCTGTGCCGGGCTGCTCACGCTACAGTCACCTGACAGCGGGGAGGAGAAAGAACAACCACAAATAAAACTTCTGCAAAGTTTTTTTCCCTTCAAGTTTGGGATTTTGGTGCCCCACCCCCTTCCTCCCTTGGTCTTTAATGCCTACATGAAATCCCGTCCTCTACTGAGGCAGCAGCTGGGCGAGTTGAGGGAGTGAATAGAGATTCCTGGACTTGGCCGGGACCCGCGGAGAGAAACAATCGCCCAGGTTCCCCATTGGCCCGCGGCCGGGATCGACGTCAGCGATGACAGGTCTTGTCGCGCGCGCGCGCACACACACACACACACACACACACACACACACTCACTCACTCACTCACACAACCGTTCCGCCTCCGCAACCCCCACCCCTATACATAGCTTCTACTGCTCATGCGCTTTGACCCGGGCACCAATTCTTTTCTCTCTCCCTGCGCAACTTCTTACTACCCCCCTGCTCTCCCCAAAGCCGAGTAGGTCAGCTTCTCCTCGCAGCTCCTGGAAGTGAGCGGGGTTGGGGTATGCCTCTATTCACTAAGACTTCGGGGTGGGGGGTGGGGGCGTTGCGTTGCACTTGCCCCCAGGGCAGATCTGCTCCCCTGCGCTGCCTTGGCGGATGGGCAACCGGCGCACCGCAATCATGGCCTGCTTGGGTAGCACGTCCCGCAAACTGAGAAAAGGCCGAGGCAGGCAGCAAGGGACATGAAGATGCAACAGAAAAACTGCTGGGGAAAAGGGAGAGGTGGTAGGCTAGTGACCCTTGAGCCTAATTTTATTTCCTCGCACAGTCTGAAATTCCTCTTTTCCTTCATCTTTCTTGTTCTCTTTCCCTCCCTCCCTCTCCTTATCTTCCAACCTTTGCGATCACAGTTCGCCTTCTTACTGGGATTCTTTCTTCTCCCCGCTATCTTCTTCGCTCTTAGCCTCGCGGGTCCATCCTCCCCGGTGCCTGGTGCACTCAGAGTTGCGCGAAACCAAGTATCAGTCACTGATTCGAGCCAGAAATGGACCGAGCCGGAGCTGGCCTGGGAAAAGCTGGCTTCCAACTCACCCCAAGCCCTCCAGACAGGACCTGAGAACCTTTCTCGCCAGTAACTACACGGACCCGGCGGGCAGACCTGCCAAAGAAACAAAGGCGAGAAGAGCGCAGCGAGGACCAAAGGGTCCTAGCCTCCGGGTATCACCCACCCGGGACGATATAGTGCCCTGAATTCTGTACCCTGCCGCCCGACGCAGCCTCTTGGAAAGATTTAGGTGGCACTTCCACTCTTAGCTCTTGCCACTTGTTGCCTGCGGTACGAGTCTCTGCCTTCCTCCCATTTCTCCTTCGTGACTCTGTGAAGAGTGTCCACGACGTTTCCCCGCCCAGGCTCTGAACGAGCTTGTGGATCTGCGGGCCAGAAGTTCTGCAGGCTTCCTTCCGGGGGACAACCCCCCAGGCTGCGGGCGCCACTGTGGGGAGCGGGAGAGGGGAGGGGCAGCGGTCGAAAAAACCTTCACTTTTGGCCAGCCGAGTGTGGCGTAAACAGGGGGAGTGCCTTTTGTCTGCAGGGACCGGCTGGGGCCGGCTGCACGGTCTTGCGATTTAAAGGGCTTCTGGCCCAAACTCCTGCCTCGCTCGCTGTAGCTGAAAATGCCGGCGTAAGTGCTCGGGCCTCCCTGGTGACAGTAGAAAGCTCCTCCAAAGCAGAGAAGGGCTGGGATTTTTACGAGCAATTCTAAGAGTTGAGTAAAAGACCCTGTACGCATTAGCAGGAGCGAAAAGTTTGGGCAGTTTACAAGGAACTCTGGCTCAGAGTTGACTGAGCCGCCCCCACCCCCCACCCCACCCCCCAGCACCAAGGACTGTTCTTATACATTTCCTGTCTGGTAAATAAGGACTTCTTTTAAATTTTTAGAAATTATTAGCTAATTTATAATGTTTGGCAGATTCTTTGAGACTTTCTTTATTTAAGGCATTGTTCCCCACTCTGAGCGCTCTCGATGTCTCACTTTAGCGAGCGATTAACTTCCACAACAATTTCCTTCTGCTTTGACCAGTCCGGGTCTTTTTGCTTCTGCGACAGGAAGAATTTAGGCAAAGCTAGCAATAGATGCCGCCTAAGCATTAAAAAAAAAAAAAAAAAAAAAAAAAGTCCGAGGACAGCGTTTGATAGTCGGAATCCTTTTGTTTTTGAAACCACGGGATTCCACAAAGCAGTTTTGAGACCAGACTTTGGGAATTTGGCTCCTTTTCTGGCTTTTACCCTCCCCCACTTCCTCACTTTCCGGGGTTCCTCCTCTATTCAGAGTTGCCTCCCCTGGCTGGTCTCGGGTAGGATTTTCCCTTCTTCAAAGTACTCGCCGGTCCTAGTCTCTAACAAGGTGTTCCCATCTCTCATTGAGTGGTTTCAAGGTTTCCCGCCATGCAGGTGTCTTGCTATTTGATGCAGTTGTTGAGGTGAGTCTGGGTTGAATTCACAAAGGACTCTGAATACTATTTTTTTTTTTTAAAGAAAACGAAATAAAACTAAAAAAAGAGCGTGTTCATCTCTAGGACCCCTCACCCAACTGTTACTCCTATCCTTTCCTCAACACCCAGCTTAGTCAAATTCCCCTTTGACATTTGGGCCCAAGTGCAAGGCACTCTAACAATAGTCCAGCAATTAAAATATTCTCTTTCACCTGAACCTAGGTGATTTACAACAGACTGTTCAGAATGTTTTACAAACCCACCATCCATTTTAAGTTGGATTAAAGCTCTGATTCACACCAAAATGGATACCTTAATCTATTTAATCTGACCCCCCCCCCCCCCGCCGCCAAAAGCTTGAGTAGCAATACACAGCAGGAGTTCTTAACCTGTTTTAGGCTGTAGATCCCTTTTGAAGTCTGAGGAAGCTGGTGAACTCTTAACAATCCTGTGTTTTTTTGCCCACAGTCATAATGGAAGAAAACCTTAACTTTCAGTTAAAAAGGTAGCAAAAATAAAGATGCAATTTTTGCCATCCAAGTCCTGTACTTTAACCACGGGCTTTGTGGACTCCAGGGTTAAGAAGCAGAGGTTTTACATATATGCACTGTTAGTATATTACACATTCCCTGTTGTTAACTTTGCCCTTGAAGAGCTCTGAACATGTGTGTGACTCTTTGTGCCAGCAGCAAAAGAGCAGACACATCTGATTCAGCCAAAATCACTGACAGGAGCTTGGCCCCATAGAGCTCCTTCCCAGATGCAGTCTTCCCTTGAAGTGCAAAAAACATTTGGGCCCATCCTGGGAAGATGATTCTTGAGTAGCCAGGAGTCAGTGGTCTGCATGTCACTGAAGTTGCCCTGATCCTTGCAAGAAATTTGGAGTCAAATGGTCCATAGTTTGGCTGGCTAAAATCAGCAATGGGGTCAGGCATTTTCCCAGAGGGACATTTCCCCAGGACAGCCACAGGGAGAAAAACAAACAAACAAAACAAAAACAAAAACAAAACAAAACAAAAAACTGCCCCTTTATCCACTAATATTTATAGACAGGGAAATTGAGTAATTTCATAAGTGTATTCAAGGAGTAACTCTGAAATAAGTCCCAAAGCAATATCCAGCTAACCACAGATGACAGGTGAGGCACCAATGTCTGGGATGCACATTTGAGTCTCCAGAAGGGACCTGTTGAGACTTCCAGTGTCCAAGGAATAAGAAGCCCAGGTTTCAGAGACTATCCAATTGAGCAGACTGAGGAGGGGTATCTCCTCAGAAGTTTTCTTTCACAAAGCTATCTTGACACACTGCCCCAACACTAAATGCTTGGCTGGAGCATTCTCTTCCTAACTGTGCTCAGGGTTATAATATTGATTCCACTTTCCTGCTCAATTTTCAGAGAAAAGGTGCATCCTGTTGCCCAGTGATCTCTGGCAGAGATTAAAATAAATAAATAAATAAATAAATAAGCAGTGGGGGCTTTTATGGAGGTCTGTTTGGATCAGATTCCACTACCAAACACCAAACCATGTTACTTGCCTTGGCCTTGCCATATCCTTCTGTTTTGAGAGCCTCTGCAAACCAGTGCCCATAATCAAGCCCCAAGACCTTTGTTCACCCCAGCCAGGCCAATGTAGTGGCATAATTTACAGTGGTTTTCTAATCTACTGTATAGAAATAAAAATATTTGGTGACTCTATTATTTTCCAGAGCTCCTCACATCCCTGGCTCAACTCTTGAGCTCTGAAAAGGAAAGAAATGGGGGAAATGTTGGATCAATAGCTAGGTATTTTTCCATTTTGATCTTTTAAGCAATGCTAAATGATGATTATCTGTTCCAGGTTATGCTCAGAGCTGGATCTCAGAAGCTAACAGCTCCTATGCAGAGCTTGGCCAAGCACAAGCCTTCCAGACCAGTTGTCTAAATATTCTGCATTGAGATCTACTGTCATTTACTCAGTCCTTTCTTTCCCATTTTCTGGGTCAGGATTATCACCCAAAATAAGGAGCAAATCTCTGCCTAGACTATTCACGGACAGACTCTAGGAGTCCTGTGGTAGGAGGTTGCCTCTAGTCTTATGAAAACAAATAACTTGAGCCCCAGGAGCCTGCATATACAATCCCAAATTGTACCAAGAGATGAGATCTATCAGAATTTTAGAGAAAAGGAGGGTATTCCTCCCATTTGCTATGGAAGTTTGGGCTATAATCATCATTAATGGAACTGAGTATGGAAGAAAAGTATACTTGGCTAGAATTTAAATTTCTAAGCACGGGTTCTGGAAAATGCCTTTTGACGAATGATTAAGAAACATGGCTAAAGGAGCTTCTAGAACTGCATTAAATAATCAAAACAACTGAATTTACATAGTAACCATATCTCTCTAGAGATTTCTGCCATCAAACCATTCTAAAATAATAAAAGAGAAAGACTTCCTGAATTGTCCATTTAACTTTTGTTAAGAAGGGTGCTTTCCCTAGCAATAATGGAACATCTTTGGAAGAAACCATCAGCTGGTGGTGTAGTGAAATGAGGGAAACTAGACGCCTTGAAGGGAAAACACTCAACCCTAAATCATATGCTTATTCTAAATGGAATATTAAATTAAATTCCGCACAATGAAGGTATTCCTGAAAGAGCGGCTGTCAGTCATTTCCTTTCAGACACTGCATTGTGGAAACATTGTTGCGGCCACATTGCAGAAGGCTGGTGTTCCTGGTAAAGATGATGCATATCATGTAAACCCCATCACCAAGATCAAAGTCTGCTCCTTTCATGGAAGCCAATACATGTCAAAGCTCATTCCAATCAAATCGTCCGGAAATGAATTCAAGATGAATATGTCATAGAATAATGTGACAGTGGCACTGCAGAAGGTCAGGGGTGGTTGTTTCAATGAGAGAGTCGTCAAATATTAATTCTAGAACATCCAGATGAGTAGACATGGAGGGGATTAGTCAGCTGCTGGTGGGACGTTGTGTAGCTGATTTGTGTCAAATGTATCAAACACCAAGGTGGTGTTCTAAGTTTCATTGAAATCAAGAAATACACTAAACTCATACCCATGTAACCAAAAAAGAAAACAAAACTCCCTACCAAACACACGTACACACACACACACACACACACACACACACACACACAAACACTGCAGCAAACGAAGATTCAAATGATTCTTAACTTACTGGAGTCTTTCAGGGTGTTTCGATAAAGTCGTAGTCGTTTCCTCATCACCAAGGATGTTTTATATCTCATTTTCTTACTCTGAACCTGTTTGGTAATAAAAGGGGAACAGTCACTAGTTAAACAATTTCATAATTGGCTGCGTGGCAAGATTCTGTGTTAGTAAAAGATGTTGGTCTGAAGAGAGTATTTCAGTCTTTCCTTGACCATTTTTAAATTTGGAAACTAAGGATAAGAACTTTGCTGGGAACTGCACATATTTATTGCAAAAAATATATAACCTTGTTGATAAAAATATTTTAAAACCTTAATTTACCAACTAGACTTTTATCTGAAACTCTATGGTTCTGCCTTGCAGGTGGCATGAAGCTTCCCTTTCAGGCAGTTACCATAAAACCTCAAACTTCTATTATTTGAATTCTATAAGAAGCCCCATTTAAAAATATTTGTTGATTCTAGTGCGATTTAATAGGTAGAAGGCTTACTATCCTCTGGGAGATAAGCAGGTTAAAAAATGAGTTTTGAGTTTTGAGTTTTGAGACTGAGAACAGGTATTTCTTCGAAGCTTTGAAGATCCTGCTCTCCCATGTGATGGTATGGAATCCCTTAGCCTCCATGATCCTCTGCCTTCCCTCCACTCCAGACCCATTTGGGATTCATCACTGGTTGATTTTTCAAAGTTAATATAAAGTTCATCAAATTATTTTAAAAGGTAGCATTTTTGTCATTTTGTCCTGTTGTCCCCACTTCTTAGTTGGGAAGGTCAGACGTAACACCCTCCTAAGATATATGTGTTCCTTATTAAATTCAGCCTGGGGAAAGAACTAACAAGTATTTGAGCATTTTAAAGCCTGTCCTTAAAAAACCATTCTGGGACCTCTGCTTCTCTCCTGACAGCAGCCAAACAGAGGCTATCCACCCAGCCCCGACCATCAATTTGGCCTAGAAAGACAAACAGTTATTGAAAAGGTCTCAGGCTGGACAAACACAGCAAGCCCTCTGTCAATGAGGATGTCTGCCCATCTTGACACTACAGCCCACGGAACAAGCCGTTGTTTAACTTGTTGAACCACAGGCCAAATGCAAGAGGGGATCTGCTAACTCAAAGGGCTTCAGTTCTCTATGTTCAAAGCTCTCTTTTTCTATCCCAAACCCCAACCCGGGCTTGAAATAGCTTGGCCATTTTCACACTTCTCCCTTCTTTTCTAGGTCCAGGTCTGGGGGTGGGGGCACACTCACCTTTTCCCAGAGGATTTTATTTATTCTCAAGGATGACCAAAGACATCCTTCCCTAAAGATACAGCTCCTTCCCACACAAATCAGGAAAGAAAGGAGGCCCAACATTGCATCCCCACAGAAAGGTAATGTCCTGGGGGTCCTTGCTCTGAAATCCCTCAGGCAGGATGTCCGGCACAGGAAAATCCTGATTGGTTGAGCTAACAGAATTTACTTTTGGGGTTCCAAGGGAAATGGGTTTGAGGTCCACAGAGACCTCAGTCCACCTACAATGCTGCCACTGCCCCAGTCGACCTCTAAGAGGTCTGAGTCACTTCTCCCCCCAGGTCCCGGCAGCCCTTTGCACATTAGGAAGCCAGAGGCATGCAAACGCATGAGGCAAGGCAGATTAGATTGGCAATGGGACCTCAAGTTGCATTCTATATAGCAGGGGTCTCTATCTTAGGGCCTGTGGGGAGCCAGGGGAAACATTTTCTCCTTTGGTTCAAACTCCACACCACTTAGCAAACTAGTCACCTAGCTGAAGGAAGGGTGAGAGGATTTGAGGGCAATCACTATCCCCCGGACCTTAAGTCCCACCAGGCTCAGAGTGTGCGAGGCCGGGGAAGGGCTCCACTTGATTTTTCCTGCATGCTCGCTCCAGACACTCCCTATACCAGTGGTGAATAATCAGTTGGGGAGCACAGCCTGGAGACTTATTGGGATCTGCCTTCCTTGGGAAGAAGAAAGGGTGCCAGCCAGCCCCAGTGATTGATTGTGCGAAGGGAGAGACAAGAAGGAGGGGCTTTGGGTATGTGCAAAAGGCACCGTTTTTCTTTGCGGGAGTGCCGAGGCTGCACGTTATGGGGTCACGCTGGCCATTGCAGGCCTAGCCTAGGTCAGAGGTCACCTGCAGCTTGCTTTTCAAGCTCACGACTTCAGGATCCGAGCCGTCAACTTTACTCCACACTGATTTACCCGCTAGCCAGCGGGATCAGGCACTACAAGGTGTGCCAGCCTTTCCGCCACAGCTTGACCTGGGAGCTGTGCAAAGCAGCGACCGCAGAAGGCTGGCGGGGCGCTTTCCAGCCCCGGCAGAAACCGGCTCCTGGCCTCTGCCCACAGCTTGCTGTAGCACGCTGCAACACACACTTTGCTGGCCACCCTTGCCTGGGCCCTCAAACACCACGAATTCGGGCCGCGAGGTCGGGGTGTGCGAGGGTCTTTTTTTCATTCTCTTATTCCCTCAGGGCGAGGAGCTCGGGTTCCCTCAGCTCAAGGCTGGGGGCTGGACGACCTCCGGGTGTCCAGAGTAGCGTCCGCAGCAATGGATCTCCTGAGGACCAGCTTGGGCGTTTAATTCTCCCTTTGACCCCTTTCCTTCTGCCAGCCTTCCCCCTCCCCCAATTTTCAGGCGGCTGAGATAGAGGAAGGGAAGGTGGTGCAGCGGTATGGGTCGCAGCGAGGCCAGTACTGTCGGAAAGAGGGGAGAAATATGACCTTGGAATCCAAAGAGAGTTTCCTGCAGACGGGCCGGCGGAGGTGCAGCCTTGCAACATCCCCTCTCCATTCCTAAGACCTCGAGGGTTCCCAACTGTTCCCATGGGCCATTCGTCAACCCCAAACTTTCCGGTCAAACCTTTGAGCTTTCAGTCACAGCCCGACTTGGTTCTTTCCTCACTTCGCTCTTAATTTCGAGTCCTCCTGGGACTAGACTAGAGTCGTGCCCAGAGACTGAAGCGGCTGCGGCCTGCTCCCCAGAGAGCTAGTCCCAGCCTCGTTCGCATCCCGAAGAAAGAGATCGAAGTCCCGAACCCGCGGGCGGCCGCGCAAAGAGAGCGAATCCCAGGGGTCAGCGTCCCGAGGCAGGACGAGGATGCCGGAGGGCGAGGAGTCGAGCCCGGCAGCAGAACCAGCTGGCAACCGCCGTTAGGTTGGGGCGGAGAAGTTCCGTGGTCTTGCTGCCAGCCAGGCCTGCTAACTTGGCTCCTTTGACCCTGGGGAGGGGAAGCCAAGCCCCTCCCCACCAACACCGTGGGGGTAGGGCGGAGAAGCCGCTTGCAGGGACCCCCATCTGACGCGGGCCCCTCTCACCGAGTGAGAGAAGCTCCGGGCCACAAGTCCCCTTCTGGTGTCCACGGTGGGGCACCCAGGCCATTTACTAGAAGGAAAGGGAAGACTGGCCGGCAACAAGCTGCTTGTAGTCCCTGTGCCAGTGGGAGCCCCATTCGTCCCCCTCACCCTCCTCCTGGGAAGAAAGGATAGACTCATCTGCAGCGCTGCCTTTCGGCAACCCCCCCCCCCCCCCGCCTCCTATCCGTGTCAGTGAGGTGGGGCCTGTACCCATGGTTGGGGGGCTGATGGGGGAGAGTACGAGGGAGAAACCCTGGCTGGGCCTCTTCCCCTAGTAAAGCTTGGGAGCCAAAAGCCCTCATAAAGGCGCTTTCTCCGCTTCCACTGGGGGTACAGGGTCCAAGCTGTCTGCCCCCTGGACTCACACACTTACCCCGCTCCACCTGTTGCCAGGATCGCCTCATTTCTGCACATCACTTCGGGGTGGCTGAGGGGGGACCACAAACCCCTCCAAGCCTCTCTTTTGTGGTTCCGGCGAGGCGGTCATCCTTCATTTCTCCTTTTCCAGCTTTCGGGAAGCAGTTAGGGAATGTATGATGAAGCAGAAATGAGCCGTCAGGATGATATTTTAATGGCTTATATGTCACGTTGGTGCATGTGGCTTTGAACTGGAGCCGTTCGCGTTTCCTGCAGAGAGCGCCGCAAATCCCACTTGATAACTTCTACAACCCACAACTTTTTTTTTTCCCCTCACATTCACTCTTACCCTGTATATTTGGACGCGTTTCCTAAAAATACCCTCTTGTCAACGTCCCCGTTGGATTTTCCACGGACTGCAGAGGAGAGGACTGACTTTTCTTTTTTGAAGAATTATTTTCCCTCCCCCTTCCCAACGGCTACCCACCCCCCTCAGGCCCCCTCCCTTGTTTTTTTTGAAAGGCGAGGCGAGGTGTGTTCAATATTTGTTCTCCTCAGCGAGAGAAGAACAGCCTCTAGAGAAGGTTTTTACAACTGCAGGGGAAAGCAGAATCCAACTTCCTCTTCCAGGTAGAAGAAAAGACTCCGTGTTGTTCAGATCTCTCTCTCTCATTTTGGAAAAAGTGTATAATAATTTTTAAAAAATAACAAATGACCCCTCAACCCCAGCCCTTTCCCTCCACTCTCCATCCCGGTTCCACTCAAAGTTGACGGGGAATGCTGGGCGGCTGGACTCAGACTTGTTGCTGGGGACAGACCATTTGATATATATATTTTTTCTTTCTCGAATTTCTATCTCCCAGTACAACCATCGCAAATGCTCGACCAGGTTCCTTCAGGCACTGAGAAACCATCCCGGCTACACAAGCCGGGTTTTGAGACGGGAGAGCCAAGGGAAAGCACAGCCCAGCTCGCTGACCTCAAACCGGAATCTAGTCGGTGAAAAGACCAGAAAACCAGAAAGGCGAGGAGCGGCGGTCGCTGACCCTAGCTTCCTCCAGTCGGTGCAACCCGAGCGGGCGACCGGGCAAAAACGTTCATTTTCACTTTCCTCTGGCCTGAGCCCTGGTGAATTTCCTAACTGGGCCGCCTGTGAAAGGATGAGTTGAAGCTTCTTTGTCTGGAAAAAGAGTTTAGAGCTGTGATTCAGCTGCAAAGAAGCCAAATGAAGTTAGAAACAAAGGGCAAATCGAAGGATTCCGACTCTTGGCTTTTTGTGTTTTCCTTACTAGAAAATAATTAGACCTAATGAATATGCAGACGCCTAGGCTAAACCCTCGGCTGGAGCTGCTGGGTTTTAAACAGAGCTGCGGAGAAATGCAACCTTCATTCCCCAACCCCCCGCATCCGCGTGCATTTTTTGAAATGCATAAATGTTGCTCGGCTTAATTGATTGAGTCACAGGGATTTCCAGCCCCCTCCCCTGCTTTTAAGTGCCATACTCCTCTACCTTTCAACAATCATTTTAATATATAGTCAATGGCTCTTTGTAGACCGGACAAAAAACAACTACGCGCAGTTGTTGAATAGACTTTGCGCTCGGCAAAGACAGGTTAATCGAGGGCCGCATCGCGAAAACAAGCGAGTGTTGTATGTTTGCACTGAATCCAAATGTCTGCATTTTCCTAACTAAATCAAAGGGAGTGTTATTTCTTTTTCTGCTCACTCATCTGAAGGTAAGTAAATTTTCTCTGGCGATCAAAAGCCTGGTCGGCAACAAAGACCGCGCCCGCTTTTTCCACCGTCCTGGTGTGGCGAGTTGCGGAATTTCAATAACTGTGACAAGGGTGACTGATTTGTGAACTAGAAAAGGTTTGAATGTCACAAAATTTACATTGGTCCTATCTATCTGAGATTTAAATACCAAAAAAGTATTCGAGGATCGCTAGGGAGCTTTGGGCAGCCCAGACGAACAATGGCGCATTGGGAAATTTACAGTTTTACCTGAATGAAAGGGGGGCCCTGGTTGGGAACAGGAGTGCAAGAGGGAGGGGGTTGACGGGGGCAGCCGAGAAAGATATGGGAAAAAGGAGAGAAGAGAAAATACAAGAGGGAGAAAAAAAAAAGAAAACCGGAAACAATGTTTCCCATTTTCCTGCAAAAATTACAAACAAACCACAATAACCTGGAAAGTTAAGAGCCCTCATCAACCTGTGTTTATTTATTTGGGGCGGGGCACAGGAGATCTGATTGATTTGATAAAAATGAGAAATTCGAGGCACTGGTTACTCTGAGAAATCACATGTATTGCATAGAGAGTGTCCGTGTTAATTTATAATCTTAAATTATAAACCAAAGGGTGACGATGCAAAAGGAAAGAAAACTTCAAAAGGAGCAAATAACAAAAGCCTCCTTTGCTGCTCTTAAGGGGGGGGGGATGGGGCAGAGAGAAAAGAAAGTTGCTGAATCGAGACATTCTAGAAGTGCCTTAGCTGTGTTTACTAGCTCCATCCCCGCCTCCTCCCGAAGACACCCAAAGTAGCTAATCGCTCAGCGAGAAGCAGGTTTGAAGAAGGACAAGATAGAGAGGAGACAGACAGAGAGGGAAGGAGGGAGGAAGGTAGGGTAGGAGAGGGATAATGACTATGACTGAGAGAAAGAAAAGGAATCGTGGCAAAAAAAAAAAAAAATTCCATGAGAAGAGGGAAAAAAAATTTGGCTAAAAAAAAAAAAAGTTGCTACTCCTGGCAGCCCTGTTTGTCAAAAGGGGATGTCAAACGCTTTACAATACCTGGGATTGATGAGGCGGGCAGGCCAATGAGAGGCTCGCGGCGCCTCTGCGCGCCCTCCGTTAGAGCAGAGGCAGCGGGCGGGGGGAGCGCGAGCGCACCAATGGGCTCCCTCGTCGACAGCACGTGACACCTCCCCCTGCTCCCATTCATCAAGGGGGGGACGGTGTCGTCCTTTCAATTCATTTATCTGCAGGAATGATTGCTGCTATCAGTCTCGCGCTCACCGCCCGGCTGAGGAGGTGAAAGTTTCTCCCCAGGAAGATAAACCGCAAAAGACAATATTGTGCATGATTTGCGCCTTTTCTTTGGCTTTTTCTTTCTTTCTTCCTTCTTCCTTTTTTTTTTTTTTCAAAAAGCAGAGGGGGGAAAAAGCAGAGTGAAGGAGCGAGGAGAAGAGCCTGAGAGAAAGGAGAGAGAAAAGAAAGGGCGAGGGGCTAGTAGGGACGTGACGAGGGGCGCGCGGCGCGAGGCGGAGAGAGGGCGAGCACTCGCGGCTCCGGCGCTCACATTCCTCTATGCTGCAAATCCGAGAGGAAGTTTTTTTGGGGGGCTGAGATGCTCTGTGCTTTTCCCCGGGCAGCCTTGACGCGGGGCCTTCTCGGCGGAGATTGATCGGCGAGAAAGTGTGAGCCGGGTCGGCAGGGTCTGCGCGGCGGGCGAGGGAGCCCTCCTTGTTCGCCGCTCGCAGCCGTCCGGCTTCCCCGCGCTTGGGCCGGCCAGCGCCCGGGAGCGCAGCGCCGCTGCCTCTGGGCTAGGACTTCGCGAGGTGGGTCGGTTCCCCCTCCCTCCTCCTCTTCTTCCTCCTCTTCCTCAGCCTCGCGTCCTCCACCTCCTCCCGATTTTCCCTCCTCGGCGGGCGAGGGTGGGGGGGGGCGGGGGAAGCCGGGGCTCGCCCGGAGCAGCCACGATGCTCCTGGACGCCGGCCCCCAGTATCCAGCGATCGGCGTGACCACCTTTGGCGCGTCCCGCCACCACTCGGCGGGCGACGTGGCCGAGCGCGACGTGGGCCTGGGCATCAACCCGTTCGCCGACGGCATGGGCGCCTTCAAGCTCAACCCCAGCTCTCATGAGCTGGCCTCGGCCGGCCAGACCGCCTTCACGTCTCAGGCGCCGGGCTACGCAGCTGCCGCGGCCCTGGGCCATCATCACCACCCGGGCCACGTCGGCTCCTACTCGAGCGCAGCCTTCAACTCCACGCGGGACTTCCTGTTCCGCAATCGGGGCTTTGGCGATGCGGCAGCCAGCGCTCAGCACAGCCTGTTCGCCGCTTCGGCCGGGGGCTTCGGGGGCCCTCACGGTCACACGGACGCCGCGGGCCACCTCCTCTTCCCCGGGCTTCACGAGCAGGCGGCCGGCCACGCGTCGCCCAACGTAGTCAATGGGCAAATGAGGCTCGGCTTCTCAGGGGACATGTACCCGCGGCCCGAGCAGTACGGCCAGGTGACCAGTCCCCGCTCGGACCACTATGCCGCGCCGCAGCTGCACGGCTACGGGCCCATGAATGTGAACATGGCCGCGCACCACGGCGCCGGCGCCTTCTTCCGCTACATGCGTCAACCCATCAAGCAGGAGCTTATCTGCAAGTGGATCGAGCCTGAGCAGCTGGCCAACCCCAAAAAGTCGTGCAACAAAACTTTCAGCACCATGCACGAGCTGGTCACGCACGTCACCGTGGAGCACGTCGGCGGCCCAGAGCAGAGCAACCACATCTGCTTCTGGGAGGAGTGTCCGCGCGAGGGCAAACCCTTCAAAGCCAAATACAAACTGGTCAACCATATCCGCGTGCATACGGGCGAGAAGCCCTTTCCCTGCCCCTTTCCTGGCTGCGGCAAGGTCTTCGCGCGCTCTGAGAACTTAAAGATCCACAAAAGGACGCATACAGGTACGGAAACTGCTCTCCGCGACACCCCTACCCACTCTGGGCCTGGGACCGAAATCCCAAAGTCAGAGACCGGGGAGCACAAACCCGGCCTCCGTGGGGTCCTGGCTCCAGGTTCCGGCAGACAGCGAAATTGTTTGCTGGTTTTTAGTTTGGGGATTGGACTTATGAAAAAGCAGTGAGCGGGTCGGACGAGAAGGAGCTGGGGATATAGATAAAGAAAATGAGGAATAAAAAAGGCCGGCAGAGCAAGGAGCCGAGCCCGGCGTGGTAGAGCACTTGGTGCTCGAGAAGCCGGGAGAGCTGGCGGGCTCCGAGCTGAGGCGGCGGCGCCGGCCGTTCCGGCTGCAGACAAATCTAAACACTTGCTTCCTGCCAACGTCTTTCTCCACGCACCTCAGAGAGGGCTTTGCCAAAAGAAGGGGCTCAGGGAATTGGCAAAGGATCGAGTGAAGGATCATAGAAAGAAACAAAATAGAAAGTATGGGATTAGGGGAAGGGAAATAAATGGGACCCGAGGAGGCTTTCGGAGGCTTATGCATAGTTAAAGAGCACAATTTTAGTAGTCACTGGTTTAAGAGTGAATTTGAGGGATGGGGGGAGGATTGTTGACCAGAGGGAGGGAAGTGTTTTTCGTCGATTATATTCCGTGGGGCCGTTTTCAAAACACGGATCCCCCCTCTTTGGATTTTAAAATTCAAGCGACTGCACCGGAACATTAAAAAAAAAAAAAAAAAAAAAAGTTCGCGACGAGCTCAGAGCTGTGGTCTGTGATCGGGTAGGCCATCCTAGGCCCCTTGTGCCCATGAGGCCCGGCATCCGGTCTCCTTCCCTACTCTGGTTTGTCCGAGTGATTTCTGAGAACGGCCCTTGGAACTTGGAGCTTAACGACAGAGTCAGGAAAGAAATTACTGCCCCGAGTTCCCGACCCAAATCATCCCATAAAATTTGTGTGTAGGGGGTGGGATAGGGAGGGGGAGGCGAAGAGAGGGGTGCGCAGCGTCGGGGAGGGGGTAGGGGGAGGAGAGAATAGCAAACCAGCAGGAGAATCAGCACCGAACGTGAAAATTAGAAACCAAGAGCTAGGTAGAAGCCGCCTGAAGTCCCGTGTATAGCTCCGGGCAGAAGAAAAGCAGCGGGTCTGGCTGCTTCTCTGGAATCTAAAAATTTATGTTTATTTATTTATTTATTTATCCACTGCAGCTACATGAATTTATTGAAGACCCGGGCTTTTGAATTTGCGAAGTGCTAACCCCGAATCGCTGGCTTTTTATTTTGTTTTATTTTTTTTCCCATTTATTTACTTTTTTTCCAAAAGCGTGGCGACATTTGTCCTAATCAGATTCCCCTCTTTCTCACCCTTCGCACCAGGGGAAAAACCCTTCAAGTGTGAGTTCGAGGGTTGCGACCGGCGCTTCGCCAACAGCAGTGACCGCAAGAAGCACATGCACGTGCACACGAGCGACAAGCCCTATCTCTGCAAGATGTGCGACAAGTCCTACACGCACCCCAGCTCGCTGCGCAAGCACATGAAGGTAATCGCCGCGCTCTCGCCACCAGCCTTCCAGCCAGGAGCCCTCTCTGCTCTCCAGCGGGGGTCGGGAGGCCAGTGGCAGCCGAGAGGTGGCAGGAACCGACGGAGGCGGGAAGGCAATACCCTGCCAAGTGGAGCTGTGCGGAGAGGGCAGGGGCTGGAAAAAGGGACCGGGCACCCAAGGCCCTTCTAATCACTGCTTCATAATAAAAGTCAAAAGAAGTGAGCACTCGAGCGGAAGCCGCTTCTGAATTTGGCCCAGAGCTAGGGAGCTTGGGCCTGGCTGCGGGTTAACGCTGCAGGAGCTGTCGCCATTGCGGCCGGCAGCGTTGACTGCAGGGTTGGGTTCTTGCACCCAGGCCTGAATACTTATTCACCTAAACCTTGGCAAGCAAATTTCGGGGGCTGCGGGCGGGAACTCTTCCGGGCTCTGGCCTTAAATGTCACCTCTCCCTTTCTAGATCTGTTTTTCTTTTGTGAGTCTCTCGAAGCATTGCCTCTGGAGGGCCGAGGCGGGGAAACCGAGCCCAAATCCCGCTGGCGGGGCTTCCCTGGCTCTCAGGGGATTGTGGTCTGGGGCGGGGGTAGGGGTGGGGGTGCAACGGGAGCGCGGCCTTCACCGGGGCAGGGCGGCCGCAGCGCGGGCTCTTTATCTCTGTAAAAACGCGACTTTATTCCTGCAGGTCCACGAATCTTCTTCGCAGGGCTCGCAGCCTTCGCCTGCCGCCAGCTCCGGCTACGAGTCCTCTACGCCGCCCACCATCGTGTCTCCTTCCACAGACAACCCGACCACCAGCTCCCTGTCGCCCTCCTCCTCGGCGGTCCACCACACAGCCGGCCACAGCGCGCTCTCTTCCAATTTTAACGAATGGTACGTTTAAAATCAGAAACAAAACACCGAACAAGCCCTATTTAAGAGACTGAACACACACACATGCACACAAAACATTACAGAAAGAACCCTGCGAATCAAAACAGCCTCCCACACAGATCCCACAATCCTATCTTTTTTAAACCTGCCAATAGACCCAGGACCGAATGAGAGAGAGGAAGCATCAAACCTTTTAGAAATCTCCTTTCTTGTTTTCTTTTTCTTTCTTTCTTTCTTTTTTTTTTTTTTTTAGTAAAGACTTGGTTGCCAAGGGCGGGAGGGGGATTCGAGGTGGAGGCGGCCGCCTGTCCAAATGCCGCCAACCCGGAGGGCCAGTTTCTCGTCGGAGTCTGAACAGGCTTTCCGGGGCTTCGCTTATTTTTATTATTTTTTTCCTTTACTTTCCTGTAAATACAGAATTATTAGCTTAAAACTCTACTGTTGGATTCTGTAAATAGTTATATCTCGGTTGGAACGGGCGGGGAGGGGATTGTGGCGTTGTGGTCTTTGCATTGGGGAGGGGGGAGGGACCGGGAGGGTGGAGGGAGGGGGAGGGGGAGGGGGAGGGGTGGGCGGCCGAAAGCCAACTATTTGTACTGAATGGCAAGAATGTTCTAGTAAATGTGTACCAAATGTGAATTACTTTGTACGATTACAGTCTCCACGTCGACCTAACAGAATATTACTGGTATTAATGTGCTTTTTTTGTATAAAGTGCAAACATTTCGTCCCAAAGTTTAAGTACTTTAGTGCAGTAAAATGTTGTTTCACGTCCTGTCAAAAATTCGTATAGTACGAGCTTGGATCTGCGTGTCAAACTGTTCCATTTGTTTATGTAAAGTGATATTAAAAAAAAAAAGATATAAACTATATCTGTCCGTTGCTTTTGGCAAAAAAAAAAAAAAAAAAACAACAACAAAAAAACAACCACATAATGTATATAATTCCTAGTTTCCATATTTATCCGCATGTAAAGGGCCGGTTTATCCATGTTACAGATATTCAATATTTATGGCTAGAAGAACTCGTATGTACACTTTAGTTTCCAGAACTGTTTGGTAACCTTTCGTACCTTATTAAAGATTCTTAAATCTCAGTGATTGTGGTAGGAATTTCTTCTTCACCCCCAGCAACCTGATGCCTCTTATGTCAGCCTTAGTGTGTCTCCGGAAAAACTCTCCAGTCTCTCTTGCCTTCAGTTCTGTCATCGCAGGTCGTATAAATGTGATAAATGAAAGCTACCCTGCTGGCTCTCCAAGAGGGTGTAATTAGTATTTATATCAAAATTTATGAAACAAATTTTCGGCTGCAGTATAATTTAAATGACCTTTGCAGACATAAAATAACAACCATAAAAATAACAGAAATAGATTGCACAAGCGACATCAATATTAATGTACGTGAATTGTCAGAAGCTCAGGGGCTCACTCTGCAGCATTGCAAATGAACTTGCCACCGAGGGTTCCGCTGCCCCCCAAATTAAATTCCCCAGTCTGAAACCAAGTTGTAGATTTACAATATCATATTTTAAATGGCTATCTTCAATTAAACCATTTGTGGCCATAACTAATTTTCAGATGTCGAGGCTTGCTTTTCCAGGCCTCCTTCTTTGTAGAAGTGTAAACGTCCATAAAGCGTTTTACTTATATTTCTTCCAACGTGATGCTAATTTAAATTAATTACTTCCTATGATATGTTATTATTCCTATGATTTTGCGACTGTTATTAGTTCTCTCAAAAATACATCTAGGGAAGAGAATTATTTTTTTGTAATTTGATTATCTTTCTATCTCTTTTTTTAATTTCTCATTTACTTAAGAAATTCGTTCCATTGGCTGGCGTTGATACAGTAAATTTGTAAATGAGAAGACAATATAAAAAATCTAAATTACTTGTGCTTAATGACTGTAGCAGAACGCCTTTTCTCTAAATCAGATTGTCTTTTTTTGCAGTTTAGTTTGATAGATTTGCAAGCTATGCTGCTCCGGCGAAGTTAGCTGCGCTGGTAGGAACGCTGGCTTCTTTGTCTCTGGTTGTAGCTTGCATGATCGCCCCATTAGGCAGACAGCGTAGCCCGAGATCACAAATCAAGCCCTTGGCTGTAGCTGCAAGGATGTGGTTGTGTCAGAGCGGGGGACAGTTGAATGTGACCTCACTAGGGGCAAGGAGGAACCTGAAACTGCTTCTTTAATATACTATGTGTCCAGGAAGTCATGGGCCATATAAACTGAGAAGGAAAAGATGGGGCAGGAGGGAACCCCTCAAAAGTATGAGAACCCCTTACACTCACATCTGTCTTAAAGTGATATTTATTTTTCATAGCATACCATTGACCAATTAGAAAATAAAAAAAATTAAATTCTCTTTAAAAATCCTTTGTTGACTTGACCTTTCATCTTTTGCTATTTGTATTTGTCACTTTTACTCAACAGAGTCTTATTTGCTGATGAAGAGATTTGCTGCACTTTTTCTATAACACATAAAAACTGTGGGGATGGTGATGTTTCACTTTTTTTAAAATGTTATTTTAATTATAAGAGTATTATCAGCCTTTTGTGAAAAGAGCGCCACCTTGCAAAATTTGGTGAGATTTAAGGAAGTTGGAAACCACTAGCATCTAAGCACAAATTGCTGCTAGCTTCCCAAATTTGAGAGACTAAAAGCTGGTCCCAATTGGCTTTGGAGGTTTGAAATTAACAGTGTAGTATTTGAAGTGACTCCAGATATTAGGCCCAATAATTAACAAGAATAGGAACAGGAATAAAGATAGCTCATCTCTCTAAGAAAGATAACACTTTAATTAAAAATCCTTCCCTTTCCTTTAGAAATCAGAATGTCTGGGAACCTGATATGAGTATTATAATGTTAATCAAAATAATTTTACTGTACTTTTGTAACTTTCCTACTGCATTTAAAATTACAGTAAATGCATTTAAAAAAATATTCTGTGATCATTCCCAAAAGCATTTTACTTCAAACTTGGAAATATAGATGTCTCATTATTTGTTATATACCTTTTTTTGCTTTAATGTCACAGTATAATGATTAAATATAGCACCATGATCTATGATTTAAATTGGAAATTTTAAAAAATCAATTTTAGGGTAAATCTATTCTTTATACTAGAAGACCAAACAATTTTTAAAAACCCATTTGAGTAATGTTATGGGGGTGAGGAATCTATTTTATATTTTCAACAATATCTTTAGACTGTGAAACCCAAATCATTTTTCTAAACCCCATTTAAGGAGTACTGGGGTTGTGTGAATAATCCCACTCACAGAAAAGTACTTTTAGGGTAGAAACCAACATCTATGACAACCTCCCCCATCCCCATCCCCACATTCTCTTCCCCAACACTCACAGCAAAGAAAAAGTCATCAAAGATATAGGTCGCTTAAAATAATGCTCCAAACTTAAATGTAGTCTATTATTTTGCTGGTACCTTCAATGTCTGCTTCCTGAGATGTATTCTTCATACTTTTTTTCATGGGTTATTAGGTTTTGAAATACATGAATGTGAACAGAGAAATATATTGTTAGACCCTATTTAGCAGGAGCAGAAGACACTATAAATGGTTGGTTTTTGTGTATAGCTGTGGATTTTGATTTAGACAGGAAGACATCCTGTTTCATATCACCACTACATTGTATTCTGGATAGCAAATGATTAGAACAGCTAACAAGTTATTAAAAACTTATATTGTGTCAACAGAAAATGCCTGAGTACAAGCAATCATATTTGAGAAATGAAGAGAAATGAGTTGCGGTATGTGTGTGTACATTTTATAGAGCAGGAATATAAATATACAAGCACCATTTATATGGGGGCTAAGTAATTTTCAAACATTTCAGATCCTTTGTTTTCTCCTTCAAAAGCTACCCCCAACTGCTTTAAGCATTTGCAGTTGATGATTTTGATTTTTTAAAGTCAAGCATTCAAGTTAACCTTTAAGAAGCAAACCACCTCCAAAAGAAAGATGTAACCTTTCAATTGCCCCATCTGCTTATCATTTTTTTTTCTTTAGCTGACAATGAAAATAGCACTAACCTTCTTTGCTGATGGGCCTGGCATTTAGATGTTTTTATTTGTTGATTGTGAAGTTTCCTCAGAACTTTTAAAGGGTTGGCAATGGAACTACACCTTCCAAATACCTCACCCAGCACAGAAACCTTCCAGACATTTCAATTTTGAGGCCAAAGTATAACCATGTTCTGGACCCCTCATAAGTTAGTGCTGGTGGAGTTGGTACTTGAGCATAGTGCTTTTCAGAAAGCAACTTGCAGAAGGCCTTGGGCCATAAAAACAGTATCATTTTAAAATGAGTTGGGAAGTGGCTATATGTGGTCTGGCACACTCAAAATGAAAGCACTGAGCTTGAGCCCTTGTTTGCTTGTGGACTAGATATGAAGTCAGATTTTACACATTTCCAACTTATATTTCTTTTTTCCAACTTAAATACTAACTACAGATTTATCTTCTCACTAGGTACAGAGTTCTTGCCTCCTCTAGCATGAAGTATAGGTCTTAGAACTAGGTGTTCATTACAGAAAAAAAAGTGTTGTTTTCATAAAGGAGGTCACAGTTGATATCGCTCTCTTTGGTTTTGAAATCTTGAAAATTAGGGTGGTAATGGAAAGAATTATCTGTTTCTGCCAGTTAACCCACTAAAGGCTCACATTACCCATGGAGCTTCAGTTTTTAGCACCCCATCCATTTTCTGTAACATATACTCATTTAAATTGGTCAGATACAGAAAGTAAGCTTTATGAAGTAACCATACAGTAATCTGTTTTTTTTTTCCTCAAATGATAATCACTAGTTTGGGTCAAGAAATAAGAAAAGTGTTAATAACTTCCTATAACATGTCACATTTGATCTTCTTCCTCAAAGTTTATTGCAAATATAATGGTGTAATATACACAAAATATGGGCAGTGTTGTCTATTAATCTATGCAAGGCTGGTTCACGCCATAGCCTCTCCCTGAGCAAGAGGAAACACGATCAGGCAAAAACCTAGGGCTATTTATTTTTACTGTGCAAGCTGGAATCTGTCATCAGTTCTTAACGTTGATTCCCACTTAGAGCAACGAGCTAAAACAGTATGAAATTTCCAAATGATACTATACAGGAGATGGGATTTTCAAGAGCAAGAAATCGGATTTTGCTTTCTAATATGGAAATGACGTTGTCTGGCAGTGAAGATGCCAGAGACTTACGACTGTCTGACTATCCACAATATTTTGGCTGCCTCTGATGGCTTTAGGCGTCTCTGTAAGTATATGCAGAATCCACAGCTTGTGAAACTTACACAGCTATTTTTCATCCTACAAGCACACACAGGAATCAACCATTGAGTGTGGATATAAACATATTGGAATTACATCTTCAAAAACAAAACAAAACAAAAACCAACCACCATGTTTGAAGGCGTGCGACTTCAGTAAACCTTTTTACATTTTAAAATTATTTTTCCGTCTGTCTCTTGTGTAACAATTCCCATACAGAAAACATAGGGACGTAAAGAGAGTTAGAGAGGCTCACATCGCAATTCCTTTCTTTTTTTCTTCTCCCTCAGTCCGGGAAAATCCTGGCCTCTGACCAAAAAAAAAAAAAAAAAAAAAAAAGTTGTGAGGAAGGTAAACCTCGAGAAAGGGAAAGGGAAGGGGTGGGGGTGGGGTGAAGTGTGCGTAGACGATTTTTCTCCCGGAGGATTCCTTGAAAATAAGGAAACACAGGATTCGGGGGCGGGTGTAGAGGGGGAAACGGCAAGACTTGCCCACGTTCCACAGAACGCCGGGCCTCAGCATCCGAGCGAGGCCCAAGTCGCCGCCGCGCACTGAGCATGGGGCTTGTCGGGCGTGGCGCATGCGCGGCCCGCGGCCCGCCGTTCCACGTGCTGTTGAATATGCATAAGGCGCCCCCGCCCCCGCCGGCTGGTGAGGGAACAGCTCAGTGGCTCTGGCCTGTGAAAGCTGCTGGCCAGGCTCCCAAAATAGTGCGGCGGGGGAAGCTGCACGTGTTTGTTTTCAGACCGCGCTGGTTTAAGTGAGTTCACAATGCAGGGCAGACAGCCGAGGCTCGGCCAACCCTGCGGCCGCCGCCAGCTGAGCGGGTCCCTCAGGGTCTCCCCCTTTCCTCAAGGGCAGGGGGCTGTGGGGAGCGCGAGCCAGAGCTGGCCACTGGAGTGTGCTCGGGGTGGCGGGTCCCGCGGGTTACACCGTGCCCGCTGAGAATTCCCCCTCCTCTTTCCCTTCCCAAGCCGGGAGCTGGTGCCTTGTCTGTTCTGGTTCCCCTTAGCACCTCGTAGAAAACGCCCCCTCTACTTACCTGGCCCCTCGGCCTGAGGTTGTGGCGGATTCTGAGGGGTGGGGGGCGGTTGGTCCTAGACCCTGACTCCCTTTCCTTCCCTTGTCCGGATCCAGGCCTCGGTGTCTGCGCCTTGTCTTTGTGTAAATCTCTCTCCGCCCCCGCCCCCCCCCGACCCTGGTCTCGCTTGTTCTCTCTGGCACTGTACCTCCAGTACCCCCCACCCCACCCCACTCCATTTCGGGCCTAGGACCCGTTTACTCGAGCCGTTTGAGAGACCTTAAGGTTTTCTCTCGATCCTTCCCAAATAATACTTGTTAACTCGCGTGTCTGCGAGCTGGCATAGTCCTGTGAAGCTCAGATATACTTTCCGTGGTGCTTGGTGGAGGAACTGCCCTGGCCGAGAGATCAGAAAAAGTGTAGAGTTTGGTGAGAGAAACGGGTTTAGGTTCTGGATTATTGCTTTCCTCTCTTGGTGACGTTCTTGGGGTTCTTGGGGTTCTGCACGCTGAATGTATTTCGTGGCCAGTGTACTGACATTTCCGGAGTGAGCGCATAACCTGTCTGGTATCTGTCTGGTGGAGAGGCCAGCACTTGTAAACAAAGGGGAGGGGCAGTGGAGGGTCAGAAGGTCCCCGGCTCACGACATCTTTCAACCCACATCTCTAGCGTTATGCATTTGGGTGTTTTAATCAAAATCCTGGGTTCCATGAGTTCAGAAAATGGCTGCCGAGAAGTTCCAATCCCCCTCTGAATTTTACTTTCAGTTGAACGGACGGATCCAGTTCAGTGCGTCCTTCCCTTTCGCACCCCCCACCGCCCAACAGGAGAGGCCTTGGGTTACTGCTTGGTTCACACTTTGGTGTAACCCAGGGCCATCTTCGTTCCTGTCAGTTCGGGGCTCTGGGGGCCATAGCGTCATTTCACCTAACAACTACCACTCGCCAAGTCTTCAGCTTTGAACCTGAGAGTGCGGACAGAGCGGTTTTGGCAACCATGCCAGGAGTCTTGAGCCTCCGAGTCTCAGAACTCAACCAGAGGACGGCCGGAGTGAAGCGTTGGCTCTGGGCCTCTGCCCTTCTCGCCACCCCTCGCCCATAGCCGCCGGACCCTGGGCCCATGGAGGCCTGAGCTTCAGCCTCACCCCCAAACTCCCTCCCCCGGGACTCGAGGAAAGGGGCTGGAACAGGAGGGTTCGAGTTTTCCTGTCCCAGGCTCCGGGAAACCAGAGCGCATCGGCGTTTGGTTAAGGGCACAGAACCCCTCATTCTACAGAACCCCCACCCCAAGGGTCACCCCACGGGAAGCCCCTCTTCAACTGGCGTCCTTTTTGTGTTTGAGTATGTGGGGGCTTGCGATCTAGACTCCACGGACTACAAGCTAGTGGTAAAGATCTGTACCAGCCTCGCTCTGAGCAGAAAGCGCAAGCCCAGCGTGGGTTCCTGCGGTCTTCCCCAAAAGGCCAAGGCCCAAAGAACCCTTTTCATTTGAAGGAAGGGAGGGGCGGGGGCGGGAGCTGGCTGAATTCTGCAAGCCAGCGGGCCGGAGCGGCGGACTTGCAGGGCTGCTGAGCTCCGCAGCCAGCGTCCGCGCTGGGGTCACCGTTGCCCTTGCCGGGGCCGAAGGGTGGGTACGTCCGTTCCCCGCCCAACCCCACGGCGCCCTTGGGGTCGGGGCCAGAGCACCGGAGGTCTAGAGGCTCTGGCTTGACTGCGGCGAGGCGGGTTCTGGGGCCTCGCCCCGCCAGGCCGAGCCTAGTCTGCGCAGGTGGCGGCAGGGTCGCTGGGAAAGCAGACCCCCAAACCCGACGGGCGATCTCCCCCAACTCGCGCATTAGCCCCTGCCCATATTGCCCGTCTCCGGTAGGACTGACTCTATCTGCTTGGCCTCTCTCTGCTGCCAACCTTGCCCGAAATCTAAATCCCAGACCTGGTAAGTCGCGTTCTTCTCCCAGCCGACTCGGCCGGAGGAGCGCGGAGAAAGTGGGCTGGTTTGGAGCAGCCGCGCCAATCCTGCCTCTGAGGCTGGGGCTAGGGTCTCCAAGGTAGTCAGAAATGTCGCGGGGCTTGCCAGTGAGGCAGGGGCGAAAAAGGTCCAGCCCCACTGTCCTGCATCCTCTTTGACCCTATAGTCACCTAAATTACATTTTAAGAATGAGCTTTCTGCTGGTGTCTAGAGTAGCGGGGTAATGTTGGTGTTGGTGGGGAGTAAAGGGGGGAATGGGGGAAGGGGGGAATGCCCCTTTCCATAAGTAGTGACTAATCAATCACTAGAGTCTCCACAAAGTTTATTCATCATGTTCATTTGAATGCTGTGAAGTTTTTATTTACTATTTTAAGTGAGGATTTCTAAGAGTCACAGTTCCCTATCTGTACATGCCTCTTGAGCACATTTCAACATTACCTTGTTCACTAACTCCACTCTATTACCACTGGAAAAAAATAAACTTAATTTTTCAGTAGTTGCCTTAGGACACATCGTTTACACGTCACTAATGTGAAGAAAGAAGGAAGGAAAGAAAAACAACCTTGGAGTTTCTCGCTGGCGCTCGGTGTGCTCTATTATTGAAAAGCGAAAGATGGATTTTTGGGGGGAGGGGGAAGGCAGGGTGCTGGAAGAGTGCTTTTGAACCGCGCTGCCCTGTTGCACGCGGCTGACCTTTGGCTGACACGGCCATGGAGCGGGCCATTCGTTAACGAGGATTTGATACATTAGACATTCGAGCTGGGCGTGTAAACCCACACCCTGAATCCAGATTTCCCTCAAATTGGTGTTTGAGGAAATGATCTTTCTAAGTCCTGGGGCTTAACCAAGTGTCAGGCCGACTGATCACAGCCTGAAAAGGGCAGCGAAGGACACCTGGTAAAAGACACATTCCTAGCTCACTTGAAAATAAACAAAAAAATCCCTCCATCACCAACAAAAAACCCGCTTTGAATAATTCTTGAAATTCTCCAAGTCGCCACTTCGAGGCAATGCTAATAAATAAGGTAAATTATGTCGTTCTAATGAATTCCATCTTGAGAAATACAAACATCAGGCAAGGTTGTGAAGATAGTGTCACAGTTATGGCAATACTTTAAAGATTCATTTTTTCCCCTCAGTTTTACTCGCTGGAGATACTAGAGTGTGCCAATTTGCATCCGCCAGGCAGTGGGGCACATATGGAGGGGCGAGTCACAGGTTTTAAAGCCGTTTAAAAGTTGACGCTTCTTGATTTAATTCGGTTTGACTTGTCCCAGAATTTGGAGCCCAAAACAGGAAAGCAGGCAGGCCATCAACACCCCGGCCTGGAGCGCCGCGGCTGAACCGGTTGTCCTCTGGACTCACGGATGAGGCTGGAGTTGAATACACCGCTGCGGCAGCGACTGGGCTCCCGCGATATTTATCGACCCACTTGGGAAAAGTGTCATTTAATTTAAGTTCACATTAAAGCGCTAACTTCAACAAAAGCACCTCCAGAAAATGCTTTTCTTCTCTTTTCCCCCAATAATAGAGCCCACTAACTGCTCTCAGTTGGAGAGGGGAAGAGAAACTCGCTTCTGCCCAAGGTCCCTGCTACTCCCAGGATAGAAAGGGCAGTTCGGAGCGAAATCATGTTCTTGCTCTGCGCCCCGGCAGACCTCGAACGGCTGACTTCCTTCAGCTGCTGTCCTAGGGAAAGGATCGCAGCGGCAGTGGCAATTTGCAGCATCTGAGTGTTCGCTTCCGCCTCGGAGTTTTGCTGGGGCTGCGAAAGCACCCAGAAGGGCGCTCAGGGGCAGTTCCTGGGATCCTGTTTCTTTCCAAACGAAAACGTACACGAAGCACTTTTCGCTTCAACTCTTTGCTCCGGGAGTCTCTGCCCTCTTTCCTCTGGGTGTAGATGAAAAGATGGTAAATAAAACGAGAGAGGAATTTACTGTCATGAAAGATAGTTTAAAGAAAGGAAATAATTTCCAAGAGCCTACGTTAGAGAAATACACAGGGCCCAGGAGAGCCACAGTGCTCTTCCAGACCAAGTTTCTGTAGACTCAGTCCCCAAGCGCGGGTTGGGCGGGCTCCACAAACTCGGGTCCCCCAGCCTTGAGGACGAGGCTAATTGCGCGGGTGGAACACTCTTCAGGATAAAAGAGGCCGAGGCCCCCTTTGGAAAGTTAGACCTTTCCATAATCTTGAGAGCTCCTCAGGTCTGGGTGGGTCGCACTAGCTGGTCGAACGGTGGGGAAGAGGGTGGGAAAAGAAGGAAAGGTTGGGGGAGGGCCGGAAGACGAAAGATTGTGGCCAGTAACTTCGAGGTCGCGTTCATTTACCCCCGGTGGAGGATTCCAGCACCTCCTTCCCCAGGTTGCGATCTCCAGCGACCCGCACGCAGGCGAGAAACTCCCCAGAATCATCATCAACTCCAGGTTGAGACAGAAATGGTGGGTCTGTTTTTTTTTTTTTTTTTTTTTTAAGCTCCACATTTCTGGAGTTAGTGGAAACATGACGTTGACGAATGAATGGAAGGAAGAAAGGACTCGCCGCTTGCCGACTGCCCTGCGTTTCTTCTTGGCCCGGTTCTGTAGACTCCCCCCACCCCTCTCCACCCCCTGCGAGCGTACACCGGGTTTGGGCCTTCAGACGCGGCGGCTCTAACCGACGGGACCTACTGGCTGACTCGAGGGGAAATCCTTTTCGCCCCATCTGGGGTTTCGTCCTGTCCTGCCTGGGGACGCCCTTCCCACAGTCCGCGCAGCCCCCGCAGCCCTCGCCACCCTCGCCCGGGACGCCGGGGGCTGCTCGGGACCTGACGCAGGCAGCGCGGCCGCTGACGTCAGGGGCTCTTGGCGGCCGGAATCCGAGCCCGACCGCAGGAGCCAGCCTCAATAATTATCAGGCACTAATTGTTGCAAAGAAAGCGCGAGCTATTCAGGCGGCAGCTGATAAATACATCTTTTTTTTTTTTTGGAGGGGGGAACGGGAAAGAAAAAGGAGAAATAAGATGAGAAACAGAGATTCGGTTTCTCAAAGCACCGTTACTAACTTCGCACTTTCCTCCCTTCAGGTCTGTCCCCTGGGTCCACTTTTGGAGGTGCGGGTCCCTCACTTTGTACCTAGTTTGGGGGATTCTTGGTGTATAGTGGGAACGGCGTCACCGCGGCCTACATGTAGATTTAAACATGAGTTGCTAAATCATCTCTATTAATGGTGTGTGTGTTTGGGGGGGGGGGGAGGCGGGGAGCGTTGCTTCAAAACGCTGGATCTCCGAGGTTCATAGCATCCTTTCCGTTTGGTCAGATCCTTAGCCCAGAGATCTGATATAATTATTGTTGCTTTTCAGTAAAAAGGAAAAAAAAAATCCCACACTAATATGGCCAAGACAAACGAACAGTGTAATGCATAACGCAGCATCAGGAAAGAAACCTTCCATTTGTGACATCAAAAGCAGCGTTCTTTTCTCATTTTGTTTAAAATAAATTTATACTTACAACATTTAGCTTAAAATAGAATTTTCAGCAGCAGTAACTTCCTTAAAATCACATCAGTTCTTGGTTCTAGTTCTAATAGATTTTCAAAAATCTTCGTCTGAGGACGACTGCCATATAAACACAGGGCAGGGCAGGCTCATTGTGAGGCGAATTCTTTTTTGAACTCTTCCCTGCGGAGGGAAAAAAAAAAAAAAAGCAAAAAACAAAACAAACCCACAATATGCCACTTATAACGGAATTCTACAGGTAATAGTGAAGTGATTTCCCAGAAAAAGAACAAAGTGAAATTACAATGAAACTAAAAACTCATTGAAATTATGGACAAGTTTTAAATAAGTGGAAATGCTCAATAATTCACAAATTCAAACGACTTGAATATTATCTTTTTGTCATAACTAATTTCCTTGAAATTAGCTAATTGAATTAAAAACCCGTTTGGAAGACCCTGCATATAAAAATAAAAACGCACAGGTAGAACTGAATATTCTCATAAATGGCAGTTTTTGAAAATACAAAATTATCTTCATACATATGGATGTAACATCAGTACCCAAGGTTCAGAATAAAACCCGCTTTATTCATATCTATAGGAATTAGAAATCCAGAAAAGGCACTTTAAAGTTCAAATAATTTGTTTAGTTTTTCAAAAAGGGAAAATAAATGATTAAGTTTTTTCTTTTGGAACTTTTAAAGCCTCGAGGATTGTTTTTTGATTCAGAACTGGGATGGTGACCATTTTATTCTGAAATTAGTTTATTTTTGACCAATAATTTATATGTAAACATTTAACACATGTACTGGTTTCTCAGAAGTCTGGTAATTATTTTGTAAAATATGAGTAAAAATGATGCTCCCTTTTATTAAAGTGTAAATGTATTGGTAGTATTTAAATCTTTATGAAGGATAATTTTAGAAAGTTTAAATAGTCATGCTGAAATATGTGCAAAATACCACAAGCAGGCACCAATAAAATTTCTGGAAAATTGTGCATTAAAAGTATTAGAAAAAATACTGTATAGAAATGGAAAAATGAAAGGGAACCTCATTAAGGTAAATGAAATCAAATAAACAAAGGTCTAGAGCCCAAATTTGTTATTCCCTTATTTAATGATTGTTACCTATTTTTATGGTTCATAATACCTACACTTAAATTTAAAATTCCAAAAATGTGTGCTAACTGAATTAAAAAATATTTGAAATTTAAAACAACAGTTCATTAGCATTCAATAACTTCAGTGCTGCATTTCTATTTTATGTTCTATTTCTAGTATGTACTGCAAATCTTTCCAGAGGGCCCTGCTATTTTTGGTACAGCAATCTGAAATTTATGGGTCTAAGATATATTTCCAACTATGTATATAACACTGTGGCTGAGAAAAACCCCAGGATATTCACTGAATTAAAACAATCAACTTACACAGGTACAGTTCCTGAATCAATAAATATTTACACATTTAAGGCAATAATTAAAGTGCTAACATGTTCATGGTCATTATGTGTATGTGTGTGTATATATATGTTTGTATGCCTTCAAATAAGAGGAAATACTCTCTGGGAGTTATGTGATTTTAGGTGTTGCCTCATTCATGATTTCACTCTCAGATCTGGGAAAGTTAGTTGTTTTCCTTGGCACTTAGCTTTTTCACTTGTGAAATTTAGTGCACCTGGATAAGAGTCTTAACTAAATTTTTACAGAGTTATATAAGCTCTGTATAGAGTTATACAAGTGATTTGGCTTACTCTTGTTTATGAATTACATAAAAAAAACTTTTAAAGGTAGAGTTTTATTTGGGAAAAATTTTAAGATAGGAAAATCTATTTAACTGATTTGGATGTAAACGCAACTGACTAGCAATTCCTATTGTAAAACCTCATTGTTAAGGTCTCCCTTTTCTGGAAATGCTGTTTCAAAAATATCCAACCTATTAAACACGGGAGGGTACAGGAAACCTATTTTTCCCTCTTTTTAAGTTTGAAAATAAAATATTTTTTAGAGTTTTGCTTAATGTGAAGTATAAACGATATTGTTCTAAACTGGGGGTTGGAGGTGCTTAGGGGATGGAAACACTATTAAATTCAATTATTCAAAGGGATGTATTTGGGAAAGTGAGACTTAAGTTCTGGCCATATGTAAATGGATGTAGAATATTTCGCTGTATTTGTTAATTCATGGAAAGTGATACAATTCCTATTGTGTAAAGTAACAAAAATAAGAGGAAAATATAACAACTCCCCTATACATCTGCCTGCTGGATCAGTGTAAAAAGCAAAATATACTCAGCAGCATATCATTCAATCTACAGGTTCTGCAGCTGTTGCCTGATATATACCAACTCATCACACCTGACTGGATCAATTAACTGATTAATTAATTAATCAGTGCAGCAATCATTAAAGAAAAGTTTGGTCATTGTTATGGAGACTATGGACATTTCAAAATAAATTCCAAATACTTTGTACTCTCCAGGAATATAATAGGAGAGAAACATACAGGTAAAATACAAGGTAAAATATGGTATTAAACAAAATTTAATCTAAGGATTTTAACTTTTTGATTATCTTTGGAAGGAAGTAGATGCCACTGAAAATATAAATGCTCTTTTTAATCAAACAAAATAAATATCAATAAATTTTTTCCTCTCTCTTCTCCCTCCTTCCCTCTTCCCCTATTGCTTCCCCTCCCCTCCTCCTCCTTCTCTTTTCACCATTACTCTGGAACCTAGGCATATGACATTTTCAAAAGGTCTTTCTTGGAGTGGTGGCAGTGGTTTTGTGAGCTTGCTGCCTGAATCCTCACCGGGTCTTTGTCTTTTGGGGCACTTTTGTCTGGGTGCCCATCTGCATTCAGTCAGATAGCTTGGGCTCCCATGGATGGGCTTAGGCCCTGGGTCCTGGGGCTGGTCAGAGCTTTTCAGCTCTCAGGGTGTTTACTTTTATATTTGAAAAGGGTCAGACTAAGCCGAGACAAAGTTCTGATGACTTCAGGCAAATATTTAAAAAGAGGATATGGGTTGGTCACCAGGACATTTACACTTTTCAGAATTGTGCAGAGTTTCTTTCTTTTCTGTTACTTTTTTATCTAAATACAGATTCCTTTGCCACTAATAAATAAACCCTTTTCTTGTTTTTGTTTATTTTTTCATTTTATTCAATTTTTGTATTTAACATAAAAGTGACAGCATACTATTTTTTAATGAATTTTTGATATGCTCTGAAATATTAAGCCATGTTTTTCCTTTCCCTGAGGCTGACTTGATGCCCTGACAATATTTTCCGTGGAAATTTTATGTCTTCCTTATAACAGTCACCACATGAAACCGAGGAATAATTCATGTTCTCTGAAACTGGTTGCGTTTAAAGTCTTTAAAAAGCTCTAAGTAGAACTAACCTGTAACTAATCAAAGAAATAGAAATAACCAATTGGTTTATGTATTATTCAGATTTCTGTTTTTTTTCCCCCCTTTGTTGTTGTTCTTAGGGTTAACTGCAGAGTGGTGGAACTCAGACCAATCTGATCGGTACTTGTTAGCTGTTTAGGTAGAGAGATTTGGAAAGGAGGATTTTTTTTCACGTGTTTTGTCATTTTCATGAAGGTACTATCCTCTTTATAAAAAGTTTTTATTCTGAACAATTTCAAACATATACAAGTAGAGAGAATAGTATAATAAACCTCCATCACCCAATTTCAATATTTATCAACTCATGGCCAATCTAGTTTAGTTTATACTTCCACCTACCACTCTTCCCTAGGATTATTTTGAAACATATTATTCAATATATAAGTATTCACTATTAAACTAATATATAGGCAATTATCTGCTATAAAGCAGAGTGCCTTTTAGAAGGCAAAAGTTTTTCAGTTTATTTTTCTGAGACACTGCCCAGTTTTAGCATTTGGATCATTATTCTCACTCCTTTCAACAGAGTTCTGCTTCTAACACCAGAGCCTTTATTAGCCTCTGGAATCAAGGAGCTCTGTAGTTCTCAAGAGAAATGAAATAATTTAGTTGATTATCATCATAATCAATGAAGATGGAAGCTTCAAGTGGGGAATCTAATAATTTTTAGAATTCAGGAGTCATAATGGAATCAGAATAATTCCCTCAAAAATTTCTGAGTTTGAGAAGATGCGATGACCAGAATTATCTTTTATGAAAAAAAAATCACATGAGTTTAAATTCCTATGAAAAACCATTGTACTTGAAAACTTGTCACTAAAAACCCTTGGTTCTTAGCTTCAAATCACCCAGGGCAACCCTCCAAAATATCAATAAAATAATAAATATGAATTCATGCACTGCAATTTAAACGTAATGTTTTCTTACCTCATTAAATTTTTTGAGGCCATGTGCTGTGGTTATTTTAAAAAAGACAATACTTAGCTTTTAAAGATCTATGCCAAACTATTTATGGATGAAGTGATATGATGTTTGGAATATGCTTCAAAATCACCTTGGGAAAGGGGGAGTGGGTATAAGTTGAACCAAAATTTTCATTGCTGATTGATGAGTCCTTGGGGTTCATGCTCATATTCTCTCTAGTTCTTATATGTTTGAATTTTTTCTTAATTAAAAAGGTAAAAAATGAGATTAAAAGAGAGCAGTTTCACCAGTGTCTATGTATCTTTCTATATATCTATCACCAGAGAAGTCAGAAAGGCAGCATGAAAATATTTGGGCTTTAAAACTAGAAAGGTGGAAGTTCATTTCTTTCACCCTGGATCTATATGTGTAATTGTACCATCTAATGAACCTCTCTCAACCTTGATTTTCACATAGATAAAAATACTTGCCTGGTTTCAGTAAAGGCTAATATTTTTCCAGGGACTCCTATATATTATATATCAATACATAAGACTCTGCAAGCAAACATATTGCTTAATAATTTAAACTTGCCATTTAATTGTTCTGACATCCATGGAAAAATCTAATTATTATGTTCCACTTGTATTATTTTGTGCATTGATTATCGTAGAACCTCCCTCTGCATGTTGGAAAAATAATGATTGTTAGATTTTAAAATGAGATCATTGCTATAGCATATTGCTAGGCCGTCCACTTCCCTGGTGGTGGCCTTGGACAGTTGAGGTTCAGGGTTAACTCCTGCCTCATTGTTCCTTCTGCCATAACACATCTACCATTCAGACTCCATTTCTGGGCCTTTCCTGCTAGAGGTAGAAAAGAAATCAGCATCCTCAGCTGTCATCCATCATAGGCTTTGGGATTAAATCATGATTTTAAGACTAGGGTTTTGATGGGCACATGTTTCCAGTGCCCAAACAGTATCTGTTACACACTTGGTGCTTAATAAATATTTTAGCTGATTATGACTTCTCCAGCTCCTAACCAAGTCTGAAATATTAGGGATGGGAACAAGTGAACCCTTAAAAATGACAATATTTCTTACTTCCTCCCAACCTGGTCCTGCTCACAGATTGGAATTCTTAGTTTTCTTCTGTATATTGTGCCAGGGTTTCCTGCCTGGGACCTCTAGTGTACCCAGATATCCTCTAGGGTATGAACCAGTTGAGACCCTAGCATGATCCTAGAACATTAGGAGCATCCTAGTTCTTTCCTCCGTGGGGCTGGGTCCTGGTCCACAAATCTCAGCAGTGGTGGTTCTTCTGATGGCACTCAGAAATGATGGTTTTCCTTATCCTTGTATTAAGCCTGTGGTAGCAAATCCCTGGTATCAAACTGTTACCGAAACAGGCCAAGCTTTGAATGAACTGACATTCCCTAACCCAAACTGTGCAGTTGGGTGAGCTCTCTCTGGACCAGTATTTCTCAGAGCACTTGCATCAGAATCATCTGGGGAGGGGCGGGGGTTGTGTGTGTGTGTGTGAAAAATTCAGATTCCTGGCCTTCACTGAAGGCCTAATGAACCAAATGTTCTGGTTAGAAGTGTGGATCAGGAATATGCATTTTTTGGACAGTTGTAGTTTGAAAAAAATTGAATAGAGCCCTAGACTAGCCCCAGGGTGCGCCCTTGGGCTTGGGCTTTTCTTTGTGCCCACGTTTTCTTTCCTTTCTCCTGCTTCTATTGTTGTCATTGAAAACTGCTGGATGCCTGAGCTTTTTAGAGTGTGGAGCTTGCTAGAGATTCGGAAAAAAAAATACACTGGACTGCTCTTAACAAATAAGGCTGGTTGTCCCAAACATACTATTTGTGCTACTGTTATTCCCTTATGGCAATCCACCATCTTCTTGATCTAACATTACAGTAAAAGTGAAATAATGCACATTATAATGCCCTTTGAAAAGTTAAAAAAGCCCCTTATAAGTGTAATGCATTATTTAACAATCAGTTAATGAACTCATAGTCTGAGGGCACTGTACAACTTGCCCCTGATATTTTCTGTCTGAGGGAAGCCCATAATGGGCTGAACATGCATGCATGATATTGTAGGAAACAATTTGAAAGCAAAATACCAGATTTATGTCCCAAATAGACTATTTAGTAGTATAATTCTGAGTGTCCTGGGAGATACAGTGTGACTTTGTTCACGTACCAATCATTGTATCTATTGATGTATCTATGACTCTGTGCTTTCATCTCTAACATACAGGTGCTATCATCATCTCTGTTTTTATCTGTCTTTAAAGTGAATATGATGCAATTAGAATGTAAGCTCCATGAGGGTGAGGGTTTTTGTCTGTTTTTTTTTTTTTTTTCACTGTCATGTTTCCAGTGCCCAAACAGTGTCTGCTACATACTAGGTGCTTAATAAATATTTGTTGACTGACTGACTGAATGAAATTAATCAGAAAAGGCTTCCAAAAGATGATAAGGGTAAGGGAGATCTTCCAGATTCTCATAGATTGGTTAGGGGTGGGTGAGTGGGGAGAGGACTGCAGGAATACAAGACAGAATTGGTTTTAATGATGAATGTCTCCTTATTTGGCAGTTCCAGCCTGTCTGCTATGGGCCAACTCAGTAACCAATGACTTGGGATGGTTGTAATTGGGCTTTTCTGGTTTAGATGAGGAATCCCTGACCCCCTTCAGATCGAATACTTTTATAAAATGTGTCATTAATTCTGTTTGAGGAAATAGGCATGTGAGGACTTTTTTGGGTTGGAAAATGTCTTTTAGGAATTGTGTTGTCTGCATACACAAATACATCTGATAGTGGCACACATTTGTCAAGGCTGAGTAGTTGTAGTTTAATTGTAGCAAAGTTTTCTTTGTAATTTGATTTTCCAATTTATATAAGGAAAGATAGAAAAATTTTCTCTTGGGTGAGGGTAGTCAAAATTGAACTGGCTAATGGTCATAAGTCTCTTGCATACAGCCAGGATTCTAAATACATTGGAATTATAATTTGGCAATCATTTGACCTACATTTTGTGTGAACTTTTAATTGATAAGAAACTACTTGCACATTATAGCAATTGACTTTGTTGTCTGTGTCCCAATACTGAAGAACAGTGAAAACACGTGGGCATATATTTAAAAACAGCAATTTCCACCCTTTCATTTACTCATTCATCAAACATTATTGAATGTTTTCTATGTTCCAGGCCATCTTTTAGGTTCTGGAGATACAGCGATGAATAGGTCAGTGTTCCTTAGGGAGTTCACATTCTAGTTACGGGTGGTTGACAACAATAAACATGGAAAGTGTATGTGTGTGTATATATATATATGTAATTTCAGAGTGTCATAATTGCTGCGGTGAAACTAAAATAGAGCAATGAGAAGGAGAGGGCTTGGGTTTGCAGAAGCAAGTTGTGATCAACAGCGGCCTTTCCGGGGAGGCAACATTTGACTTAAGAACTAAATGATGTGAAGGAGCCAGCCATGAGGAGAATAAGGTGTAGCTGATTCTAGCTGAGGAAATAGAAAATGTAAAGGCCCTGAATGGGGAACTGCTTGGCATGTTAATTAAACCATTCATTCATTCCTCTCTCACAAGTATTTGTTGAGTGTGTATTTTGTGCCAGGTGTGACACGTTCTAAGGTGCTGGGAAAAGGGTGGTGAGCAAAACAGATGTCTTGGGTTTGAGGTATCATAGAGCTTATGCTCTAGTGGGGAAGAAAGAAACAAACAAGAAAAGTATCAGATAATGAGAAGTGAATTAAGATTAAATGAGTAAATTAATATTGAACAATGTGATAGAGTCTGTTTGTGTGGTTACTGTCACTTGAGGGGCTAGGAAGTGCCTTTCTGAGCAACAGATCATGTAATGGGAAGGTGTCAGCATGAGGTTCACATATTTGTCACATACTCCCTATGGATATTCCAGATTACGGGTTAGGACCTAATTAAATGGGCTGAGAATAATGTGAGAATCCTGTGGAGCTATGTGTAATCCCATCTATTTCTCTTCCACTCATGACTGCATATGGGAATGCAAGTAACCTCAAATATTCAAATTTATAAAAAAAGGAAACAATTCATAAACTTAGATACTAGATTATTGGTAGCAAACCACAGGCAACTCTCCTTACAAAGGGTTCAGAATATTGAGGCTGAAAACAGTTGTTTTAGTAGATGGAAAGGATGGCAGAATTAAGGAAATTTTGCTGAGTAAAGCATAATTTTAATAATGATGAACCTCATAAGTAATGAGGGTATTCAAATTAATATGGATTTGAACAATCCTACAAAGACAAGAATCTGATTTGGTGTTAGCCTTCTCATACATTTTTTTTTTTTTTTAAGTTGGAGATGTTGTAGATTAACAGAAATTTCATGTAAAAGAAACAGAGCTTCCATATACCTCCCTGCCCCCATTATTAACACTTTGCATTAGTGTGGTACCTTTGTTAAAATTCATGAAAAAATATAACTACTATTAACTATAGCCCATAGTTTACACCAGGGTGTATTTTTTTTTCATGTACTACCCTATTATTAATACCTTATATTAGTGTGGTACATTTGTTAAAATTCATGAAAGAACATTTTTATATAATTGTGTTATTAACTATTGTATTGTTTAAATAGGGTTCACTGTGTTGCATGGTCCTATTTTATCTTTTAATTTTTATTCTAGTAACATATATAATTCAGTGTTGTTAATTATACTAGAAATAATATGCCACCATCACCATCCATTTCCAAAACTTTACAAACAACCTAAACAAATTAAGCCTTAACTCCCCATTCCCTACCCCCAACCCAGCCCCCAGTAACCTATATTCCAGATACTAACTCTTTGAGTTTGCTTATTCTAATTATTTCATATCAGTGAGATTATACAATATTTGTTCTTTTGTGTCTGGCTTATTTTACTCAAAATAATGTCTTCAGGGTTCATCTGTGTTGTCATTTGACAAAAATTTCATTCCTTTTTAATGATGAATAATATTTCATTGTATGTATATACTACATTTTGTTTATCCATTCATTGGTTGATGGGCACTTGGGTTGCTTCCACTTCCTGGCAATTGTGAATAATGCTGCTATGAACATGGTGTACAAACATCTATTTGAGTCCCTGCTTCCAGTTCTTTTGGGTATATACCTAATAGAGGGATTGTGAGGTCATATGGCAATTCTATATATAGCTTTCTGAGGAACCACCAAATTGTCTTCCAGAGTGGCTGCAACATATTACATTCCCATGAGCAATAAATGAGTGTTCCTATTTTTCCACATCCTGTCCAACACTTGTAATTTTTTTTTTTTTTTTGAATAGTAGCCATTATAGTAGGTGTAAAATGGTATCTCATTGTGGTTTTGAATTGCATTTCCCTGGTGGCTAAAGATGTTGATCATCTTTCCATGTGCTTTCTGGCCAGTTGTATATCTTCTTTGGAGAGATGTCTGTTCAAGTCTTTTGCTCATTTTTAATTGGTTTGTTTGTCTTTTTGTTGTTAAGGTCAAAGGACTTCTTTATATATTCTGGATATTAAATCCTTATCAGATATGTGGTTTCCAAATATTTGCTCCCAATGAGTAGGTTTTCTTTTCAATTTCATGACAAAGTGCTTCCATGCACAAAAATTTTTAATTTTGAGGAAGTCCCATTTATCTATTTTTTCTTTTGTTGCTAGTGCTCTGGGAATAAAGTCTAAGAAACCATTGCCTACCAGTAAGATCCTGAAGATGATTCCATCTATTTTCTTCTAGGGGTTCATAGTTCTGGTTCTTATATTTAGGTCTTTGATCCATTTTGAATACATTTTTGTATATGATATGAGATAGGGGTCCTCCTTCATTCTTTTGCATATGGATACCTAGTTCTCCCAGCACCATTTGTTGAGGAGACTATTCTTTCCCAATTGACTGGACTTGGAAGCCTTGTCAAAAATCAATTGGCTAGAGATGTGAGGGTCTATTTCTGCACTCTCAATTTGATTCC
Organism: Choloepus didactylus; assembly: GCF_015220235.1. Lineage (NCBI taxonomy): Eukaryota > Metazoa > Chordata > Mammalia > Pilosa > Megalonychidae > Choloepus > Choloepus didactylus. Next base: position 148,124,349 of record NC_051307.1, on the reverse strand, counting down.
ATTTGTCTGTATATCTATCCTTGTGCCAATACCATGTTGTTTTGACTACTGTAGCTTCATGATAAGCTTTAAAGTCAAGAAGTGTGAGTCCTCCAACATCATTCTTTTTCAAGATGTTTTTGGTTATTTGAGGACCCTTACTGTTCCAAAGAAGTTGGGTAATTGGTTTTTCCATTTCTCCAAAGTGGGCTGTTAGAAGTTTGATTGGGATTGTGTTGATTCTGTAAATCATTTTTTATAGAATTGACATGTTAACCCTATTTAGTCTTCCAATCCATGAACTTGAAATGTCCTTCCACTTATTTAGGTCTTCTTTGATTTCTTTTAGCAAGGTTTTTAATAGTTTTCTGTATACAAGTCCTTTACATCCTTGGCTAAATTTATTCCTAGATATTTAATTCTTTCAGTTGTAAATGGAATTTTTTTCTAGATTTCCTCCTCAAATTGTGCCATTACTAGTGTATAGAAACACTACCAATTTTTACATGTTGATCTTATACCTGAAATTTTGTTGAATTTGTTTATTAGCTCTAGTAGTTTTGTTGTAGATTTTTTGGGACTTTCTGTATATAGGATCATGTCATCCACCAATAGTGAAAGTTTTACTTCTTCCTTTCCAATTTGAATTTCTTTTTCTTGCCTAGCTGCTCTGGCTAGAACTTCCAGTACGATGTTGAATAACAGTGGTGACAAGTATATTGATGATACTGTGAACAATTGTTTTCCATTTTGGATGATTGTATGGTATGTGAATATATTTCAATAAAAAAAAGAAAAGAAAGAAAAAAAAAGGAAGAGTGCTGAATTTTGTCAATGACATTTTCTTGCATTATTTAACAGTGTGATTAATGGTTCGTTTTACCCTACTATTTTCATTCACCAGAAAAATGACAATCATATTTGGGACTTTCATTTTTTTATGTCATTGAAAAAAAAGAGTGAAACCCTTTTAATTAAAATTATTTTGTGAAATGAATCACATAGACAAACTGATTTATACCATAGGACTACTTATCACAGTTTCACTTATCACAATTTCACTTTGCCCAATGACCAATATATTTTGGGCTATTTAAAAATATATTTTTTATTTAAATATTTCTGCTGCAATTGAGATGATCATGTGGTTTTTCCCCTTCATTTTTTTGATGATGTATTGCATTTATTGATTTTATTATGTTGAACCACCATTGCATAACTAGGATAAAACCCACTTGATCATGGTGTATAATTCTTTTGATGTGCTGTTGATTTGATTTGCAAATATTTTGTTGAGGATTTTTGCATTTATATTCATTACAAAAATTCATCTATAATTTTCTTTTCTTGCAGTGTATTTATCTGGCTTTGATAGTAGGGTGAGGTTGGCCTCATTGAATGAGTAGGTAGTGTTACCGCTTGTTCAACTTTTTGGAAGAATTTGAGCAAGATTGTTATTAATTCTTCTTTGAGTGATTTGGAAAATTCACATGTGAAACTATCTGGTCCTGGGCTTTACTTTTTTGGGAGGCTTTTGATAACTGGTTCAATCTCTTTACTTATAATTGGTCTGTTGAAGCCTTCTATTTCTTCTAGAGTCAGTGAAAATTGTTCATCTGTTTCTAGGAATTTGTCCATTTCATCTAGGTTGTCTAATTTGTTATACAGTTGTCCATAGTATCCTCTTACGATCCTTTTTATTTCTGTAGGGTCAGTAGTAATGATTCTCATTTCTGATTTTATTTATTTGTGTCTTCTCTTTTTTGCTTTGTCAGTCTAGCTAAGCGCTTGCCAATTTTATTGATCTTCTCAAAGAACCAATTTTAGTTTTGTTTATTCTATTTTTTGTTCTAAATTTCATTTTTCTGTTCTTATGTTATTCCTTTCTTTCTACTTGCTTTGGTGTTAGTTTGCTGTTTGTTTTCTAGTTCCTCCAGATGTGCAGTTAGGTCTTGATTTTAGCTCTTTCTTCTTTTAATGTAAGTGTTTAGGGCTATAAATTTCCCTTTTAGCACTGCTTTCACTTCATCCCAAAAGTTTTGATATGTTGTATTCTCCTTTTCACTCACCTCCAGATATGTACTGAGTTCCCATGCAATTTCTTCTTTAACCCATTGGTTGTTTAAGAAAGGGCTATTTGACTTCCATATATTTGTGATTTTTCAAGTTCTCTGCCTGTTATTGATTTCCAGCTTCCTTCCATTATGGTTAGAAAGGCTGCTTTGTATGATTTCAGTCTTTCTAAATTTGTTGAGACTTGTTTTGTGACTCAACTTGTGGTCTATCCTAGAGAATGATCCATGTGCTCTTTTTTTTTTTATTTTTATTTTTTAATCATTTTATTGAGATATATTCACATACCACGCAGTCATACAAAACAAATCGTACTTTCGATTGTTTACAGTACCATTACATAGTTGTACATTCATCACCTAAATCAATCCCTGACACCTTCATTAGCACACACACAAAAATAACAAGAATAATAATTAGAGTGAAAAAGAGCAATTGAAGTAAAAAAGAACACTGGGTACCTTTGTCTGTTTGTTTCCTTCCCCTATTTTTCTACTCATCCATCCATAAACTAGACAAAGTGGAGTGTGGTCCTTATGGCTTTCCCAATCCCATTGTCACCCCTCATAAGCTACATTTTTATACATCTTTCTTCGAGATTCATGGGTTCTGGGTTGTAGTTTGATAGTTTCAGGTATCCACCACCAGCTACCCCAATTCTTTAGAACCTAAAAAGGTTTGTCTAAAGTGTGCGTAAGAGTGCCCACCAGAGTGACCTCTCGGCTCGTTTTGGAATCTCTCTGCCACTGAAGCTTATTTCATTTCTTTCACATCCCCCTTTTGGTCAAGAAGATGTTCTCCGTCCCACGATGCCGGGTCTACATTCCTCCCCGGGAGTCATATTCCAAGTTGCCAGGGAGATTCACTACCCTGGGTGTCTGATCCCACGTAGGGGGGAGGGCAGTGATTTCACCTTTCAAGTTGGCTTAGCCAGAGAGAGAGGGCCACATCTGAGCAACAAAGAGGCATTCAGGAGGAGACTCTTAGGCACAAATATAGGGAGGCCTAGACTCTCCTTTGCAGCAACCGTCTTCCCAAGGGTAAAACTTATGGTAGAGGGCTCAACCCATCAAACCACCAGTCCCCTATGTCTGTGGTCATGTTAGCAACCATGGAGGTGGGGTAGGCGAATACCCCTGCATTCTCCACAGGCTCCTCAAGGGGGCACCAAATCATTTTTTTTCCTTGTTTTTCTTTCTTTCTTTCTTTTTTTTTTTTTTAACTTTCCCTTCTTTTTTAAATCAACTGTATGAAAAAAAAAGTTAAAAAGAAAACAAACATACAATAAAAGAACATTTCAAAGAGACCATAACAAGGGAGTAAGAAAAAGACAACTAACCTAAGATAACTGCTTAACTTCCAACATGTTCCTACTTTACCCCAAGAAAGTTACATAATATAGCAACCTTTCTGTGAACTTGTTCCTACTATATCCATCAGAAATTAACAGACCATAGTCATTTCTGGGCATCCCCAGAACGTTAAAAAGCTTATCTGTTCTTCTTGGATTATTGTTCCCCCTTCCTTAATTACTCTCTACTGCTAGTTCCCCTACATTCTACATTATAAACCATTTGTTTTACATTTTTGAAAGTTCACATTAGTGGTAGCATATAATATTTCTCTTTTTGTGCCTGGCTTATTTCACTCAGCATTATGTCTTCAAGGTTCATCCATGTTGTCATATGTTTCACGAGATCGTTCCTTCTTACTGATGCGTAGTATTCCATCGTGTGTATATACCACATTTTATTTATCCACTCATCTGTTGAAGGACATTTGGGTTGTTTCCATCTCTTGGCAATTGTGAATAATGCTGCTATGAACATTGGCGTGCAGATATCTGTTCGTGTCACTGCTTTCCGATCTTCCGGGTATATACCGAGAAGTGCAATAGCCGGATCGAATGGTAGCTCTATATCTAGTTTTCTAAGGAACTGCCAGACTGACTTCCAGAGTGGCTGAACCATTATACAGTCCCACCAACAGTGAATAAGAGTTCTAATTTCTCCACATCCCCTCCAGCATTTGTAGTTTCCTGTTTGTTTAATGGCAGCCATTCTAACCGGTGTTAGATGGTATCTCATTGTGGTTTTAATTTGCATCTCTCTAATAGCTAGTGAAGCTGAACATTTTTTCATGTGTTTCTTGGCCATTTGTATTTCCTCTTCAGAGAACTGTCTTTTCATATCTTTTGCCCATTTTATAATTGGGCTGTCTGTACTATTGTCATTGAGTTGTAGGATTTCTTTGTATATGCAAGATATCAGTCTTTTGTCAGATACATGGTTTCCAAAAATTTTTTCCCATTGAGTTGGTTGCCTCTTTACCTTTTTGAGAAATTCCTTTGAGGTGCAGAAACTTCTAAGCTTGAGGAGTTCCCATTTATCTATTTTCTCTTTTGTTGCTTGTGCTTTGGGTGTAAAGTCTAGGAAGTGGCTGCCTAATACAAGGTCTTGAAGATGTTTTCCTACATTATCTTCTAGGAGTTTTATGGTAGTTTCTTTTATACTGAGATCTTTTGTCCATTTTGAGTTAATTTTTGTGTAGGGGGTGAGGTAGGGGTCCTCTTTCATTCTTTTGGATATGGATAGCCAACTCTCCCAGCCCCATTTGTTGAAAAGACCATTATGGCTCAGTTCAGTGACTTTGGGGGCCTTATCAAAGATCAGTTGGCCATAGATCTGAGGGTCTATCTCTGAATTCTCAATTCGATTCCATTGATCTATATGTCTATCTTTGTGCCAGTACCATGCTGTTTTGGCAACTGTGGCTTTATAATAAGCTTCAAAGTCAGGGAGTGTAAGTCCTCCCACCTCGTTTTTCTTTTTTAGAGTGTCTTTAGCAATTTGAGGCATCTTCCCTTTCCAAATAAATTTGATAACTAGCTTTTCCAAGTCTGCAAAGTAGGTTGTTGGAATTTTGATTGGGATTGCATTGAATCTGTAGATGAGCTTGGGTAGAATTGACATCTTAATGACATTTAGCCTTCCTATCCATGAACATGGAATATTTTTCCATCTTTTAAGGTCCCCTTCTATTTCTTTTAGTAGAGTTATGTAGTTTTCTTTGTATAGGTCTTTTACATCTTTGGTTAAGCTTATTCCTAGGTACTTGATTTTTTTAGTTGCTATTGAAAATGGTATCTTTTTCTTGAGTGTCTCTTCAGTTTGTTCATTTCTAGCATATAGAAACATTACTGACTTATGTGCATTAATCTTGTATCCCGCTACTTTGCTAAATTTGTTTATTAGCTCTAGTAGCTGTATCGTCGATTTCTCAGGGTTTTCTAGATATAAGATCATATCGTCTGCAAACAATGACAGTTTTACTTCTTCTTTTCCAATTTGGATGCCTTTTATTTCTTTGTCTTGCCGGATTGCCCTGGCTAGCACTTCCAGCACAATGTTGAATAACAGTGGTGACAGCGGGCATCCTTGTCTTGTTCCTGATCTTAGAGGGAAGGCTTTCAGTCTCTCACCATTGAGTACTATGCTGGCTGTGGGTTTTTCATATATGCTCTTTATCATGTTGAGGAAGTTTCCTTCAATTCCTACCTTTTGAAGCGTTTTTATCAAAAACGGATGTTGGATTTTGTCAAATGCTTTTTCAGCATCTATTGAGATGATCAATTGATTTTTCCCTTTCGAGTTTTTAATGTGTTGTAATACATTGATTGTTTTTCTTATGTTGAACCATCCTTGCATGCCTGGAATGAACCCCACTTGGTCATGGTGTATGATTTTTTTAATGTGTCTTTGGATTCGAATTGCAAATATTTTGTTGAGGATTTTTGCATCTATATTCATTAGGGAGATTGGCCGGTAGTTTTCCTTTTTTGTAGCATCTTTGCCTGGTTTTGGTATTAGATTGATGTTAGCTTCATAAAATGAGTTAGGTAGTGTTCCATTTTCTTCAATGTTTTGAAAGAGTTTGAGTAAGATTGGTGTCAGTTCTTTCTGGAAAGTTTGGTAGAATTCCCCTGTGAAGCCATCTGGCTCTGGGCATTTATTTGTGGGAAGATTTTTGATGACTGATTGGATCTCTTTGCTTGTGATGGGTTGGTTGAGGTCTTCTATTTCTTCTCTGGTCAGTCTAGGTTGTTCATATGTTTCCAGGAAATTGTCCATTTCTTCTACATTGTCCAGTTTATTGCCATACAGTTGTTCATAATATCCTCTTATAATTTTTTTAATTTCTTCAGGATCTGCAGTTATGTCACCTTTTTCATTCATTATTTTGTTTATATGGGTCTTCTCTCTTTTTGATTTTGTCAGTCTAGCTAGGGGCTTGTCAATCTTGTTGATCTTCTCAAAGAACCAACTTTTGGTGATATTTATCCTCTCTATTGTTTTTTTGTTCTCTATGTCATTTATTTCTGCTTTAATCCTTGTTATTTCTTTTCTTGTACTTGGTTTAGGATTGGTTTGCTGTTCATTTTCTAGCTTCTTCAGTTGATCCATTAGTTCTTTGATTTTGGCTCTTTCTTCCTTTTTAATATATGCGTTTAGTGCTATAAATTTCCCCCTTAGCACTGCTTTTGCTGCATCCCATAGGTTTTGGTATGTTGTGTTCTCATTTTCGTTCGTCTTTGTATATTTAGCAATTTCTCTTGCTATTTCTTCTTTAACCCACTGATTGTTCAGGAGTGTGTTGTTTAACCTCCAGGTATTTGTGAATTTTCTAAGTCTCTGATGGTTATTGACTTCTAATTGTATTCCATTGTGGTCAGAGAATGTGCTTTGAATAATTTCAATCTTTTTAAATTTATTGAGGCTTGTTTTATGTCCCAGCATATGATCTATTCTGGAGAAAGTTCCGTGAGCACTAGAAAAGTATGTGTATCCTGGTGATTTGGGATGTAATGTCCTGTATATGTCTGTTAAATCTAATTCATTTATCAGATTGTTTAGGTTTTCAATTTCCTTATTGGTCTTCTGTCTGGTTGATCTATCTATAGGAGAGAGTGATGTGTTGAAGTCTCCCACAATTATTGTGGAAACATCAATTGCTTCCTTTAGTTTTGCCAGTGTTTCTCTCATGTATTTTGTGGCACCTTGATTGGGTGCATAGACATTTATGATTGTTATTTCTTCTTGCTGAATTGCCCCTTTTATTAGTATGTAGTGGCCTTCTTTGTCTCTCAAAACACCCCTGCATTTGAAGTCTATTTTATCTGAGATTAATATTGCTACACCTGCTTTCTTTTGGCTGTAGCTTGCATGAAATATTTTTTTCCATCCTTTCACTTTCAGTTTCTTTGTGTCCCTGTGTCTAAGTTGAGTCTCTTGTATGCAACATATTGATGGTTCATTTTTTTTGATCCATTCTGCGAATCTATATCTTTTAATTGGGGAGTTTAATCCATTCACATTCAACGTTATAACCGTGAAGGCATTTCTTGAATCAGCCATCTTATCCTTTGGTTTATGTTTGCCATATTTTTCCCCTCTCTCTATTAATATCCTTTATTGTACCCATACCAAATCTCTTTAGTACTGAACCTTTCTCCAAGTCTCTCTGTCCTGTCTTTGTTTCTCTGTCTGTAGGGCTCCCTTTAGTATCTCCAGTAGGGCAGGTCTCTTGTTAGCAAATTCTCTCAGCATTTGTTTGTCTGTGAAAAATTTAAGCTCTCCCTCAAATTTGAAGGGGAGCTTTGCTGGATAAAGTATTCTTGGCTGGAAATTTTTCTCACTCAGAATTTTAAATATATCGTGCCACTGCCTTCTCGCCTCCATGGTGGCTGCTGAGTAGTCACTACTTAGTCTTATGCTGTTTCCTTGGTATGTGGTGAATTGCTTTTCTCTTGCTGC